>NC_090444.1:447945969-448245969 GCF_031143425.1 Pleurodeles waltl
TGCTCTCCCCAGGATGGCCCAGTGGGCAGGCCACCCATGGATGGACTGTATGGACTGTGGCTTTGCTCTCCCCAGGATGGCCCAGTGGGCAGGCCACCCACTGTATGGACTGTATGGACTGTATGGACTGTGGGTTTGCTCTCCCCAGGATGGCCCAGTGGGCAGGCCACCCACTGTATGGACTGTATGGACTGTGGCTTTGCTCTCCCCAGGATGGCCCAGTGGGCAGGCCACCCACTGTATGGACTGTGGCTTTGCTCTCCCCAGGATGGCCCAGTGGGCAGGCCACCCACTGTATGGACTGTTTGGACTGTGGCTTTGCTCTCCCCAGGATGGCCCAGTGGGCAGGCCACCCACTGTATGGACTGTATGGACTGTGGCTTTGCTCTCCCCAGGATGGCCCAGTGGGCAGGCCACCCACTGTATGGACTGTTTGGACTGTGGCTTTGCTCTCCCCAGGATGGCCCAGTGGGCAGGCCACCCACTGTATGGACTGTTTGGACTGTGGCTTTGCTCTCCCCAGGATGGCCCAGTGGGCAGGCCACCCACTGTATGGACTGTATGGACTGTGGCTTTGCTCTCCCCAGGATGGCCCAGTGGGCAGGCCACCCACTGTATGGACTGTATGGACTGTGGCTTTGCTCTCCCCAGGATGGCCCAGTGGGCAGGCCACCCACTGTATGGACTGTTTGGACTGTGGCTTTGCTCTCCCCAGGATGGGCCAGTGGTCATGGAGTCCCCTCGTGGATCTGGCGTCGTGTACTCAAGTGGCTGAGGTGCCCCCCCTTCCCTTCCCCCTGAGGTGCCTGTCCTATTTTCTTTCTGATGCCCCTGCAGTGTTCTCTCCGTGGAGTTCTTGTCGTGGGACTGGGCCTTGCCCCTTTGCACAGGACCCCTGTGATCCACGGACAGTGGTTGGACTACATTTAGTAGCTGTATATATTTTGTACATAGTTTATTTATTAATTGGGATTACTGGTGTACATATTTCAATATATCTGCCCGTTTATGATCTCTTCTTTTGGTCTTTGCATTATTTCGGAGGGGGGTGGTTTGTGGGTTGTGACAGTGATCTGTGGGAATGCATTGATGTGTGTGTTGTAGTGGGTGTGGGTGGGTGGGTGTGTGCCGGTAATCTTTTCCCTCCCCTGTGTCGTAGGTGCAGTACTCACCGATGTCTTCCGCGCCGCCGGGCGTGCTCCTGGTATATGAGCAGGAATAGGAGTGCGGGGATGACCTGCAACTCTGGCTCCATACTGCCGGAATCTCGCGTGGAGTGCGTAGAGGTGAGCGTTTTCCCGTTCGTAGTCTGTTTCCGCCGTGTTCTTATCGGCGGTGCTCCCGCCCCGGAAAAGGTGGCAGATTGGTGGGTCGTAATAGGGTGGGCGGTACATTGTCTGCCGCCGGGCTGTTGGCGGGAACCGCCGCGCTGTTTGTTTGTACCGCTGTGGCGGTCGGAGTGTTAAGTTGGCGGGCTGTGTTGGCGGTTCCCGCCAGGGTCAGAATTGCATATTTTAGACCGCCGGCCTGTTGGCGGCTTGGCCGCCGCTTTATCACCGACCGCCAGGGTCAGAATGAGGGCCTTTGTCACTATCTAGCTCGGCGAAGATAGCACTGTGCTAATCCTATGCTTAAAAACTTTGCCAGATAAACAGACATTTGAGGTGAGCAAATTTGGAGTGTTGCTGGTATTGCAGGGTGCTCCTTACTAGAGCAGCTCTCCACCTAAAATTGGGAACTTCCCAGAGTTCTCCTTTGTTTTTTGCATAATTTATGCGTCACTCTAACCCTGAAAGGGCCTTGGTTTTATATATATATAAGTTTACATATATACATATACACACACACTAAAGAACCAACAGTTTCAGAGATGTTATAGTTAGGTTCAGAATTTACAAGCAAGAAAACATAGAATTTCAGCTGTTGCAGTTAGAGTATTCCAAGTAAGTATAAGTCGTCCCCTAAGGTAACTATAACTTGCATTCTTGCCATGCACAGTTTTCTCATCAATAATTTTACTGCAAATGTTACAGTGATATTATCAATGATGTCATAGAAGATGTCATGAGTGCTGTAATATCACAGGTAATTAGCAGTGCATGGCGAGGGCACAAGTTATAGTTCCTTAGGGCACGAGTTATAGTTACTTCAAATAACTCTAACTATAACACCTGAACTTCTTTGGTTTTGTGCGTGTAAAATCTGAACCTAAATATAACGTCCCTGTTACCTTTGGTTTTTTTTTGTGAATTTCCAAGGATTTTTTAATTCTATTTGATAACTAACATCCCTGTAACCTTTTCTTTTTTTTGTGAATTTCCAGGTTTTCTTTAACATTAAGTAAAATGCCCATCACAGTGCACGGTGAAGGGGGCATTGAGCGCAGGGCCTGGCCTGGCATTGTGCTGCCCTACCCAAGCTTGCTGCTTCTGCCTCTCCCCTTGCCATCCATTGTCCAAGTCCATGCCCCAGCTCCCTCAGTACAGCCCTGTGTTGCCGTTGTTCTGCCACTGCCCTTTCCGCCTGTCCTGAAAAGTTAGTTTGCTGCCCCATCCACCTCCTCCCTACCCTCTGTTGTCCGAGTCCATGCACCAACCCCCCCTCCTGCCCTGCATGGTCCGATGTGCTGCCACTGCCCTCCATTTAGCTTGATATCCCTGTCCACTCCTACTGCCCTCTATTGCCCAATGCTATGCCCCATCATTGCCCTCCTGCTTAGCCTCTATGCTTAGCCTGATGCCCCTACCCTCTTTCCCCCTGCTCTATGATGTCTGTGTGCTTCCCTATCCCCTCCCTCATGTCCACCATGTTCCATTTTGCTGACACTCCCTTCTGCCCTCCATGCTCTGTTGTGCTGCAACCGCTCCTCCTGTCTACCCCATGTAGCCTGTTATAAAGCCCCTTCCACTGTCGATCTCTTGCCTGTATCCAGCCCCTACTCACCCATTCTGTCCGCCATGGTCCGTTGTGCATGCCTATGCCTCCTCCCTCTTGCCCATTATAGCCATTGTGCTGCCACTAACCCTCCACTTGCTGTGCATGGTTCTGTGCAGCCAGAGCCCCTCCCACCTGCCATGTGTGGTCAACTTGCTGCCCCTGACCTCCTCCTAACTCCCCTCCATTGTCTGTGTGTATGCCATTATAGTCTCACTGTTACCCTCCATGGTGTGTTGTACTTCCAGTGCCCATCCTGTCTGCCCTCCACGTCAAGCTTGCTGCTCCAGCCCTGTCCCCTTACCCTCAGTTTTCATGTGTAGGCCCCTATCCGCTCCATCCTGCCTTGTCTGATCCCTTGTGGTGCCCCGGCCCTCTCCCTCCTGCCCTTCATGGTCCATTATGCTGCAACTGTCCCTCCTGTTTGTTCAGTATGGTCAGCTGGCCACCCTTGCCTCTTTCCCCTCTGCTCTCTGCTGTCCATGTGCATGGTCCTGTCCCATCCCTATTGCTTTCCATGGTTTGTTGTGCTGCACTGCCATTCTGCTTGCCCTGTGTGGTGTATTGTGCTACTGCATCCCGACGCCTACCCTGTAAGATCAGTTTGGTGCCCCTGCACATCTCCCTCCTGCCCTTTGCTATCCAAGTCCATGCCCCTACTCCATTCCTCCTGCCCTACGTTATCCAATGTACGATACTCGCCAACATTATGAACTTGGTAAAAGGGAGATTTTGAAAAAAAAACCAGGGGAATTGATTTTCCCCATTGACTTACATTGCATTTATATTTATTACAAAAGTGTGGCACACTTGACATCATCTTGATGTAATCAAAACTTTGATACTGAAAGCATTTCCTTTAGAAATTGAAGAATGAGAGGGTTTAAGGGTTAGATGTATCAAGCTCCTGGTTTGCATTTCTTCAATAGCAAATTCTAAGAAATCGCTAATTGAGAAATGCAAAATGGGATGTATGAAAATTGGGATTCGGTAATAGCGATTTCTTAAAACTCGCAATCGCTATTAGCGAATCGCAATTAGGGAATGGAACTCCATTCATCCCTTTGGACCTGCAGGCCCATAGGTGTGAATGGTTTTGCATTTCCGAATTTGCAACTTCCTGTCAGGAAAATTAGGTCATGCATATCCCAGGGTACAGGGGGCCTAAGGCCCCATTTGCTGCACCCCAAAAAAATATTTGTGGACATGTAAAGCACACACATGTCCTAGGGGCATGTGTGTGCTCCATGCCATTTTTAAAAATGCATTTATAATGCATTAAAAAAAATTGCACATGGTTACCACCAAACTTCAATTTGTGGTAATTGCATTTCTTAAATGCCAAATTCGCATTTAGGAAATGCATGATACACATGTACTGGTAATCGCAAATAGGTACTCCCTATTTCCAGCTACCTATTTAGGGAATCGCATATTGCCATTCCCTAAATGGAGTCAGAATTTCAGGGAATCGCTATTTTAGTGATTCCTTGAAATTGCACTGCGAATGCCTTTCATACCTTCTGAAAGGCATTTTTTGATTCGCAAATGTTGGAATTGTGCTATTCACACCATTTGCAAACGCAAAAAGCTATGATACATCTAACACTTAGACCTATAGAGAGTATGGATAGTGCTCTAAAAAACTAAAATGAGGCTATATTTTCTGAGTTCTCAAAGAGCAACAAAGTACTTTTAAATTATTTGCTATCTTGATGTTTTTTTATTGGGTTGATCACTTCATTATATGTTACACTTAGGGGAGAGAATGTGGTGTTACAACCAGAGCTGCAGACCTTTCAACTGGGGAATCAGGTTTGAGTTTTGGCGTCAGCTCAATATCCTGTGATTTTGGGCAAATTACTATCTTCCCATGCCTAAAGCCAAAAAGGAATGTGGCCTTGTGTAATGTAACTGATACTCATGTAAAGCACTCCAATATTTTAAGGTCAAGTCTTCACTATATAAAACTGCAAAAAAAACAATACTGTTTTGCACACTTTTGTCATTGGGCTAAACATGGGCTACATTGGGTGATATTTGTGCTATATATTGTCTCTTTTTCTCTGGTGGCCATCTTGGGAGACTTATTTGTTATGAAACACCCTTAACACCCGCTCCGTCCACAAGCACACAGTAGAGCTATGGAATCTACTCGACTTAGCCTCCCCAGATGTCGCCTTTCTGACTGAGACCTGGATGAACCCCTCCTCAGCATCTGGCATTGCCATAGCCAACCCGGACAGCTACAAAATCACCCGCAGGGACCGCTCCAACAAACCAGGAGGAGGCATCACCATCATCCACAAGAACACCCTCAGGATCTCGACCAACACCAAAGACACCCTTAACACCACTGAACTCCTGCACTTCCAAATCCACACTGACCCAAACACCACCCTTCAAGGGACCCTCGTCTACAGACCCCCCGGTCCACAACAGCAGTTCAGCGACTCCATTACCGACATCATCAGCACGCATGCTCTCGCATCCACTGACTACATACTCCTCGGAGACTTAAACTTCCACCTTGAGAACACCAACGACAACAAAACCGCCACCCTGCTTGACAACCTCTCAAACCTCAGTCTCAAACAGCTCATCACAACACCAACCCACTGTGCAGGACACACACTCGACCCTATTTTCTCCACCAGCAATCATGTCTCTTTCTGCCACACCACCGAACACCACCGGACAAACTAACGCCACATCCATTTCTCCTTCAAGAAACCCACAACACACCACCACCCACAACGGATGCGGTACCGCAGTTGGGACAAGGTCACCGAAGACCAACTTATCGCGACCCTCTCCGAGAACCCACCCATCGACAACACCGACACTGATGCAGCTGCCCGCAACTTCAGGCAATGGGTCAACACCTGTGCCAATACTCTCACCCCAATCAAGAATCCCTCCAATAGATGCACTGACAGAAAGGCCTTCTGGTTTACTGCCGACCTCCACGAATCTAAGCAAAGCTGCCAAAAACTCGAAAGAAAGTGGTGCCAAGATCAGACGCTGGACAACCACACAGCCTTCAAAATTGCCATCCGCGGACACCAACTCGTCTGAGCAGACAAAAGAACTGCCTTCAAAGACCAAATCCACAACAACGCACACTGCCACAAGGAGCTCTTCAACGTCGTGAAGGAACTCTCCAACTCCAGCTCCAATGTAAACGACATCCCGCCATCCCAAGACCTCTGTGACTTCCTAGCCGCCTACTTCCACTGCAAGATTTCAGACATCCATGACAGCTTCAGCACCCAGACCCCCCCCCCGGCAACCACCAACACCACAGATTCACCTCTGACCAACCTCCTGCTCTCCTGGACCCCCATCAACGACAATGACACATTCAAAATCATGAACATCATCCACTTTTGCGCTCAATCTGATCCCTGCCCTCACCACATCCTCAACAAAGCAAGCTCCGTAATCGCACCCCAACTACGAAAGATCATCAACAGCTACTTCGAGTCCGCCACCTTCCCGGAGAGCTGGAAACACGCAGAGATCAGCGCCATCCTCAAAAAACCCAAGGCAGACCCAAAGGACCTCAAGAACTTCCGGCCTATCTCCCTGCTCCCCTTTCCTGCAAAAGTAATTGAGAAGGCCGTCAACAGACAACTAACCCACTTCCTAGAGGAGAACCGCACCCTGGACCTTTCCCAATCCAGATTCGGCAGCAACCACAACACCGAAACCGCCCTCATCGCCGCCACCGACGACATCAGAACCATACTGGACAGCGGGGAAACCACGGCCCTCATTCTCCTCGACCTCTCGGACGCATTCGACACCGTCTGCCACCACACCCTACGCTCACACCTCAGCAATGCTGGAATCTGCTACAGAGCCCTGGACTGGGTCACCTCCTTTCTCTCGGAGGCCACCAAAATCATCTACGGTGTACCCCAGGGTTCGTCCCTCAGCCCCACCCTCTTCAACGTATACATGGCCCTGCTTGCTAACATCACCTGATCACACAACCTCAACATCATCTCATACGCCAACGACACTCAGCTGATCCTCTCCCTCACCAAGAACTCCACCAAGACCTACCTCTACGAAGGAATGAAGGTGATCGCCGAATGGATGAAGAGCAGCTGTCTCACACTCAATTCGGACAAGATGGAAGTCCTCATCTTTGGCTCCACCCCCTCCAAAAGGGATGACTCCTGGTGGCCTGCCACTCTCGGAACCGCTCCGACTCCCACCGACCACGCACGCAACCTAGGAATCATCTTGGACCCCTCACTATTCATGACCCAGCAAGTCAACGCCATCTCCATAGACGGAGAGTTTTTCGGTTTGCTAATAACTTTGGCCTGTTTGATGAATCTTCATGAAACTTAAAAAAATAAATAATCCACTGTAACTCTTTCCAGGAAAGTTTTGGGGTGATGCATCAAGCAAGAACCGAATAAAAAAAAGAGGGGGGCATTTCCCATAGACTTGTTTAGACACGACTACAGAAAAAACTGCGGAATGGAATTACACCATATTCAGTAGGAAGCTAGACCTTGGTCCGCAGATTGTGCTTTTTGTCAATTGGTGTAAATCTGTTCAGTAGTTTTTGAGAAATTAAGGGTTAAAAATAAGTGTATATTTGGATGGTTGGGCTTTCGCGAGTCCTGCAAGCCTCCCGCGAGATTGAGAATTTATAAATGGAGGCCTATGATTGGTCGAGAGGCATACCTTGAGTCTTGCATGAGCGAGTGATTTGATTGGCTGGTTGTGCGAATGCTAGAAATGAAATGGCGGCCATTAGTGTTTACTGTGAAAATTTTGAGGTGTTACTGAAGTGAAGAAAAAAAGATACATAAGGGGGCAGAGGAAAGGCATTATGTCCCCTACATTTAGAGAGCAGGTGTCTAAGGCATAACTAGTGTGAAGAAAATAAATGCACATTGTTTTTAACTACTTTTTATGTTGCTGGACTCAAGCAGGATCATGAATAGTAAAAAGAGGTAGATGAGCTCTGAATACATCCATGAGTAGGAAATGCATCTTGTGGTCAATGTTTTAGAGAGAAAGTATGTAAGAACTAGGTATTGTGATGAGCTTATGGTTAATTCCAATTTTCCAAAAAAGTCACGATCTTGTGAGACACTTGCGGGATCATTAATAGCAGCAAGAAGTAGGTAATCTTTGACAAGACTGTAGTATACACAGTTACTACTGTAGGAAAGAGCATTACTGGAGATGGTGTTGTCAGAGAGTACTATTTAGTCCCATCGGCTTTCTTAAAAATTGTGAGTAGGGTATATTCTCTTTCCATCTCCCACTATGCACACACATTATCAGAGAGAGGTGTTTTAGGAGAGAGGACAGTCTCTGGACAGAGCATACTGTAAACACCAGCCATCCATGAGAAAGGTCTCAGCCGAGGGGCCAGTCATCTGAGACAGAGTTGTAACAGAAGAGGTCAGTCCATGTACACAGCCTAATACACTCACTTGTCCTCTGACAGGAGAGGCTAGTCCATGTATACACCCTACTATGCACACCCATCATCTTAGGCAGAGATATCACTGGAGAGAACAGTCTTTCTCCACACAGCCTACCTACCATACCCGTCATCTGAGAGAGAGGTCTGGAAGTAGAGGGTAGTCCATGTACACACCCTACCACACACAGCCATTATCTGAGACAGAGGTCTGACAGAAGAGGCCAGTCCATGTACACACCGTAATATGTACACCGATCATCTGAGAGAGAGAATTTAGTGGATAGGAAGCCTCTTTCCATACTTCCTACTTCACAAACCTGTTATCTGAGAGAGAGGTCTGGAAGGAGAGGGCAGTCCATGTACACACCTTACTGCTTATGCACGTTATTTGAGTATGAGGTGTGGGAGGAGCAGGCAGTCCACCCTACTACGAACACCTTTAATGTAGGAGAGAGATCTGAGAGAAGAGACCAGTCTTGCCTCACACCTTGCTACACACACCCATCATCCAAGTAAAGGGGCTCACTGGAAAGGCCAGTCCCGCTATACACACTACTATGTATACCTGTCATCTGAGACGGAGGTCTGTGTGTAGATGCTAGTCTCCCCGCACACCCTACTATACACACCTGTCATGTAAGAGCTAGGTCCCAGTGGAGATGATACTCTGTCACACATGTTACTATTTCCTAACAATTTTGTTTCGGTTCCACAAGACTCTTGTGAGAGTAGGTCACAAACTTGAGGGAGTGAACATTGTGGCATGGACAAGTGCAATTTTGCGAGAGGCTTGTGAGACCTGAGGGGAAGTTAATGACCCTGCCACAAGGTGTTTTACGATCTGGCGAGATTCTTGGAGGAAAAAGAAGTGGAGGGTAGCAAAATCTGATGCATTTAAATTATTCCTATTACAACAGAACATGTACTTTTTTTTAACTCTTTTTATTTGAAAATGCTCATCATACAGCATGTATGAACAGTGAGAGCAGATTTGGCATCTCTTACACAGTCATAAAGAATACATTTTCCAAGGGTTAAGGCTTTGTACACAGGAAGGAGGGCACTTTTATGGCCCAAATCCAAGCACATTATTGACTCCACTGGTGGCGTAATAGGAAGAAGCCATATATTCCTCTACCCCCTCACTCATCCTATCGCCCATCAGTACCTCTGAAAGGTGTGCCAGGCCCCCCATACTTTCTCCCACCTCTTTGGGCAGCCCCTGCTCTGATAAACTACCTGCTCCACCCTCTGTCTCCAATTGAGGTTGGATTCCCAATCTTCAAGAGAAGGAAGTGTTGCCCTACCCCACTCTTGTGCTATGTTGCCTTTGGCCATTCTAGCTGCTAGCACTAGCTAGAGCTTCTGGTACCTGGGCCACGTTTCTTCCCCTGTGGTCATTAAGAGGAGCCACTTGACACTCACAGGAACCTCTAGGGACAGGACTCACGACATTGCTGTCATGAACCCCCTCCAGTATTCCTGCATCATCGGACAGTCCCATGGGATATGGAAAAATGTGCTCTCAGGCCTGCGTCCCGAGGCTTTTTTTTGCCTCTTGCATGTAATATTGTTCTTGAATAATAGGATGTATGTAGAATTCTAAGCTGCACAAGCCTGAATGGGGCCCTAATTGGTATTTCCCGCAGACTTTGTACAGCTTCAATCCATTCATCATCATCTATGTAACTGAGGTCTGCAGACCAGGAGGCCCTCACTGCCCCTAGTGGATCATGGGAGTTGTTAACTAGCTTTCAATTTATTGTAGAGATTCCTTTTTCAGGTATGGGTTCCTTTAACAGCCGGTCTTCAATGGTTGACGTCTCTGGAAGTTGTTCGCCCTCCAGGATATATTTTTGGAGAGCGTGGCCTAGTTGTAGTTATAGATAATGCTCTGTTGCAGCCCAATTGTATTCATTCCTAAGAGCCTCGACTTGCATCAGGGCTTGGTCTCTCCATACATCTTCCAAATGTTCTATGCCTATTAGCTCCCATCTCGAGAATCCCTCTAGGCTCCCTACTTCTTGCAGAAAGTCACTGCCCCATAGTGGTGTCAGGCTAGCGAGTTTGTCCTTCTACCCAGATAAGCCATGACCTTTTTCCAAATCTTAACCATGATTTACAACAGAATATGTTAAGTGAAAATCCAAATTAGATTATAAAAGTACAGCCTTCTGAGACACTCGCGAATGCAAACACTGCCCCCTCGCAGTGGCACAAGAAGACTGTGCGCCTGACTCTCACAAGAGGCTTGCGAGAATCACCCATACTATGTATGAGAGCATCATCGCTCTCGCGAGAGTCATTAAAAAGGGAAAAAAAGGGTACATAGTATGAACAACATACATAATGAAGGTATGGGTAACTCTGAGGAAAGCTTTCACAAGTAACATTTTGAACAACTGTATTTTTTTTGTTTTTTAACATAGACTTTTTTTAAAGGGTAGAACACAATCAAGAAACTAAGATTAAAAAAACATCTCTTTCAAAACAAAATAATGATTTTTTTTTTTTTAAAGTTAAAAAAACGAGTGCCTAGGTGGGCATTTAAGAACCGGGGAAAGCCTGTCCCATACACCCCTGCTTGTCTCAGAGAAAAACATTATCTCCTTGCATATGCAGCAAAAACTGAATTAGTTCAGATATGCAGAGTTCGTTACCTGCTTGAGCTGTGAGTACCTGAGCAGGGACAGTGTCACCAGGTTGGACAAATGCAGACACCCCTGATGAGAATGATCGAGCTCTGCAACATGGGCTAACTAAGCCTGAGCAAGGCAATCCAGGTGCATAGCTCTCAAAACATACCACTGCCCCTAGTGAACTCTTTTTTGCATATCTTACAAAGTACATATTTGGCAGATACTTTCTTCCCACCGGGCTTCATCTGGAATTATTGCCAGATCAAGGACACCTTGGGTGGATGAGGAGGCTAACTTGCAGGAACAGGAGTGGGGTTCTCATCTGAATCAGATGATGACCTTCTAATCACAGAAAATCAGCAAATTCAAAGATTTAGCCCAAAAAGACGTAATCACAGAAAAACCCAAAAGGCAAATGATGCAAGAAGGAAATAATCTTTCTTTGCTAAATAAAGACATTCACATCAACCAATCACAATCCTTCCATGCATTGTTTTTCCTCTCCTGAGTTTCTCGCAGGTGTCTCTCGCGAGAGGCCTGGAAGATCATAAAGAACAGAGAACTTTATTATTATCTCAAATGCAGCAATACATCAAATGTTCTTCTACTTTAAACAACACTTCTCATACCTTAATTTCTTTAGAACTGCATAGATAAAGTGTCATGAACGAAATTCTAAATGTACAATCTTGTGAGCGGATTGCGAGAGCTAGATAGGAAGTACAGCCCCCTCGTAGTCCATGCACAGGATTGTGTTTTAGACTCCCAAGATCATATTGACAAAATAATTAATACAATATAATACTGTACTGACTTTATTACTAAATATTAGCATTCAATAATATCTGACCAAATGAAAAAGAACTCTGCATAATAGAGTAGAATAAAATGAATAACTCTGTAATCACGTGAACCTCCAACGAGAGCGATCACACACCTTGGAAATAGATTTCCATAGTGAAAACAGCGAGTTTACATTTTAGGAAAATCTGTTCAGTGTTTTTTTTTAATATAAACATGAAGTTTATGTAAAGATACATGCAAAGATTATGAAAACCATGCTGGGAACATTTCTGTATATGTGAGATCCAAAAACTAAGAAGTTGAACATTCTCAGTGCAAGCATTGTTGGAGTAGTTACTGACTATTGGGGTTATTCCAACTTTGGAGGAGGTGTTAATCCGTCCCAAAAGTGACGGAAAAGTGACGGATTTACCACCAGCCGTATTACGAGTCCATTATATCCTATGGAACTCGTAATACGGCTGGTGGTATATCCGTCACTTTACCGTCACTTTTGGGACGGATTAACACTCCTCCAAAGTTGGAATAACACCCTATGTATTTCTATATGTATATATTTATATTTGAAAAATCCTAGAAATTCACTGAAAACAAAACAAAAGTTAAAGTAACTTTACTGTTAGGTGTAATAAAAATATGAGTTTTTGACAACAACAAAAAAATGTAGAAATTCACTGAATAACCCAAAGGTTAAAGTAACGTTCTAGTTAGGTGAATTTCTTAGTGACAATGTTAACGTTTTGAACTAAAAAGCACAGAAATTCACTGGTTATAGTTAGCAGCACTAACTATAACTTGTGCCCCGCCATGCAGTGCTTATGACCTCACATATGACATCACTCATGACATGTTCTATGGCATCATTTATGACATCTCAAATTACATCATTGGTGACATCACAGATGACATCACCATGACCAAGACTTTGGTGGTCATTACAACCCTGGCAGTCGGTGTTAAAGCGGCGGTAAAACCGCCATAGGCCGGCGGTAAAAAAAATGGAATTACGACGATGGTGGAAACTGCCAACATAGAAAGCCAATTTAATACTCCGACCGCCACGGCGGTACAAACAAACACCTCCGCGGTAACCGCCAACAGATAGGCGGAGGACAATGTACCGCCCACAGAATTACAACCCACCAATCCGCCACGTTTTCCGGGGCGGATTCACCACAAACAAAAACACAGCGGAAACAGGACTTCGAAGGGAAAACGCTCACCTCTAAACACCCACGAGGAACCAGGACGCCATGGAACCGGAGCTCCAAATTCTGCCAGCCTTTATCTTCCTGCTCCTCTACCAGGAGCACGAACACCGGCGGCGAAGACCACAGTGAGTACTGCACCTGCGACACAGGGGAGGGGGGATGGAAAAACCAGTGACACGCAACACGCAAAACGCCCACCCCCACCCTCACCCACTACAACACACACACAAGTACATGTTGATACATCACAGTTACACCCCTCAACCCCCCCTGGAAGAATGCAAGGACAAAAGGAAATGAGTCGAATAATTGGATATATTCAAAGACATGAATCTAAAATATATACAAATATATACATTTATACGATATACAATTATATACACCAAGAACACAAGTCCAATGGATTCCACCATCATAGTCCCTGGATCACTGGGCCCAAAAGGCATGGGCGAGGCCCACACTCAACACCCGATCAAAACGGAGAGAACCCTACAGGGGCATCAGATAGAAATAAAACAGTCACCTCAGGGGGAAGGGAAGGTGGGGCACCTCAGCCGGTTGAGTGCACGACGCCAGATCCATGAGGGGGCTCCATGCCCATTGATGTATCCTAGGGAGTGCAAAGCCACAGTCTCACAAATCTCTACAGTGGGTGGTTTGCCCACTGTTCAATCTTGGGGAGTGCAAAGCCACAGTCTCTCAAGTCTCTACAGTGGGTGGTTTGCCCACTGTTCAATCCTGGGGAGTGCAAAGCCACAGTCTCTCAAGTCTCTACAGTGGGTGGTTTGCCCACTGTTCAATCCTGAGGAGTGCAAAGCCACAGTCTCTCAAGTCTCTACAGTGGGTGGTTTGCCCACTGTTCAATCCTGAGGAGTGCAAAGCCACAGTCTCTCAAGTGGATAACAGTCTCCACTGGTTCTGGAGGGGACCTTGTGCCCAGAGTGCTTCATCCTGCCAAGGACAGAGGTAGTGGATGTATCTCTCCACTGGTTCTGGAGGGGGCCTTGTGCCCAGAGTGCTTCATCCTGCCAAGGACGGAGGTAGTGGATGTATCTCTCCACTGGTTCTGGAGGAGGCCTTGTACCCAGAGTGCTTCATCCTGCCAAGGACAGAGGTAGTGGATGTATCTCTCCACTGGTTCTGGAGGGGGCCTGGTGCCCACAGTGCTTCATCCTGCCAAGGACAGAGGTAGTGGATGTATCTCTCCACTGGTTCTCGAGGGGGCCTTCTGCCCAGAGTGCTTCATCCTGCCCCTGGCGGACTCAGTAGCATCGGAATCATTTGCGCTGACTGGCCTGCGGGGCTGCTGGCGGCGATGTCCTGGCCAGCGGTGCTTGTGGCGGTGTCCTTGTCAGCGCTGCTTGTGGCGGCGGTGTCCTGGGCAGCGGTTCAGCTGCTGGCGGTCTTGTTCTGCCCTGCGGGGCTCCTGGCGGCGGTGTCCTGGGCAGCGGTTCAGCTGCTGGCGATCTTGTTCTGCCCTGCGGGCTGCTGGCGGCGGTGTCCTGGGCAGCAGTTCAGCTGCTGGCGGTCCTGTCTGTGACAGCTGGGCTGCTGCTGGCGGTCGCTTCCTGGGCAGTGGGGCTGGTGGGGGTCTTGTCTGCCGTGCTGATCTTCCCAGACTTGCTGCTTTTACTGTGCCCCTTTCCCAAACTGGATGGTGTCGCAGCTGTCTCCACTCTCTCAACTGGACCACTGGGAATGGGTTTGGTGGCTGGTTTCTTTCCCCTCTCCCGCCGGGCACTGCCCAACTTTTTATGCTTGACAGGTGGGGGACTGTCCATGCTCTGGCTCTTTGACACACTGCCTGCCCTGCTGCCTGGTGCACTCCATAATCCAGTGACTACTGGCACCACTGGTCCCGCCGATGTTGTGGCTGAGAGGTGCTAGGTTGGGACCTGGAGAGTCCGGGGTGGAGGAGGTGAGGGAAAGAGGTCAAGGCTGGCCAGGAAAAGTTTCTTAGGAACACTGGGACGGGTAGCTGGAGTGGGTTTGGGAGTGGAGGAAGAGGTAGTGGTTGTAGGCGGTGTACATTTGGTGACTTTGGGTGAGGGTGCATGGGCTGGAGGCTGTCGTGAGGTGGATGGCTGTTGGGTGGGTGTGTGGCTGCGTTTGTGTACCTTGGGAGGTGGTCTCAAAGACACACTGGGAGAGGACACAGGGGTTGTATGAATGGTAGTGGGGGTGGTGAGTACACGTGAGCGGGGTGTGGTAGTGGGTGTGCTGGTGATGGACATAGTGGCTGAGGATGTAGTGCATGAAAGGTGTGAGTGGAGACAAGACTGGGAGGGAGGAGGGAGACGAGGAAGAGGGGGACACAGTTGAGGCAGTGGATGTTTGTGTGTCTGCATGTGTGTGATGCTTGCGTGAGTGCCTGTGGGATGTGTGGTGCTTATGTTTCCCAGAGCTTCCCTTGTGTTTTGAGGTGGGTGCATGCTGGTCTGATGGTTTGCTTGGGATAGGCTGAGGTACAGGGGTGTGGGTCTGGGTGGAGGAAGTTGGAGGGGGAGGCTAGAGACAGGGACAATGGCTTTCATCAGTGCTGAGGCCAGAGTCTGAAAAGCTCACTGAAGGGCTGCCTGACCAGAGTGAATGCCCTCCAGGAATGCATTGGTTTGTTGCAACTGCCTCTCTACACCCTGGATGGCATTTAAAATGGTAGACTGCCCAACAGTGAGGGACCTGAGGAGGGCAATGGCCTCCTCACTGAGGGCAGCAGGGGTGACGGGGCAGGGCCCGAGGTGCCTGGGGCGAAGGTAATGCCCACCATCCTGGGTGAGCGGGCATGGGGCAAAGGCTGAGGGGCTGCTGGGAGGGCGGTGCTGGTAGAGGGGGTGGCGGCTGTACCTGTAGATGCGGGGGCCGCCACCTCAAGGGAACTCCCATCAGAGGAGGAGTCCGCCTCGCTGGTGTCAGCTCCTGTCCCCGCCGTGGAGCTCCCCTCGCCCTTCGTCCCACTGGTGAATTCGGAGTTTGTAGTCTCGCCCTCCAGGGCCATGTGGGATGCAGCTCCCTCCTGCTCCGGTGCCACTGCTCCTCCACCTGATGATGCTAATGCACACAAGTACAGGGAGACCAGGAAAAGGGGGGGGAAGACATAAGAAAGACATGTTGAGTGCATGCAATACCGCTACCGTTGGCGGACACGACAGACACAGAAGCCCCCTGCACTACGCCGCGCACTTTGGGTCCACTATTCAATCCCTGGGACATGGCTTACAAGGCTATGGCCGATTTCTGCACACATGGATGTCACAGGAACCTGACTAGGTGTAGTTGGCACTGTACACAGGTGGGGTGGGGTGCCACAGGGCCTGCCTGAAGTATGGAACTTAACTAGCAAACTCGCCCTGGCCTAGGGGAACCCACAGCCCACCTCCCCACCCAGACACCTACAATGCACGCTGAATCAGCAGAATGAGAGTGTACTCACCCCCTTTTGGCTGTTGGGATGCCCTCAAGCGCCCATCCAACTCCGGATACGCCACCGCCAGGATCCTGAACATCAGGGGGGTCATGGTGCGACGGGCACCCCTCCCACGTTGGGAGGCCGTCCCCAGCTGGGCCTCTGCCGTCTTCTTGCTCCAGCGGCGAATGTCCTCCCATCTCTTCTGGCAATGGGTGCTCCGTCTGTGGTAGACCCCCATGGTCCGGACTTCCTTGGCGATGGCACGCCAGATGTCCTTCTTCTGGTGGACGCTGACCTACAGGAATTGTACAGGGGAAAAGAGAAATAATTACCAACTGCACCGTCACAGTCATTGGCCCGCATCCCTACCCCTTGCATGACGCACATGCACTCACCGTCATTTCATGCACGCCTCATTCTCACCCCCCCATCTTTCATCCACCCCACTCCACACAAGCATTGCCCATACAGCATGCTCACAGTGTACTTACCTGTTTGTCTGGAGGACCGTAAAGTAGCGTGTAATGGGGGAGGACCCCCATCCACGAGTTTCTCCAACTCCTCCGTGCTGAAGGCAGGGGCCCTTTCCCCAGGCAAACGAGCCATTGTCTCTTCCAGACTGAGGTCACAGCAGCACTTGCAGTGTAGGTCCTCTCCTGTCGAAGATCAGGTATCGAGTGATTGAACAGATAGAAAATGGCGGTGACGTCCGCGGCGGTGCGTACCGTCACCTCCGGCGTACATCGTCATTGGCTCCTGGGACCCATAGGGCCCAATGTTAACCAATGCAGAATTGCACAGCGGTCTTCGACCGCGACGGTGTAGAACGCCAGCGCAGTTACCTCATATCCCCCTGTTCCACTTTACAGGTCAGGCAGCCGCCATTTCAGGGGCTCACATGGCATTATTTTTGACTGCGTCACACATACGTAGGCCTTGCCTAACCACTCATACAGGCAAATTTAGATTTATGAATATTTTCAGAGTAAGCTGTGTTTACGTACCTCCAAGTTGGTTGACTCTCTGCTCGCTGTTCTCCTCCATAGGCAGTGTCCGCTGGGGCATGTAAGGAGATGGCGGCATCCTCCGGTGTACAGACCGCTGGTGGACCTATCGACAATGGAGGAAAGACATGTGATCATCACCTACAGGCTTGATCGTGCCACAATCCAGGAACAGTGTGCCCAGTTGGAGCCAGGCATGATGTCAGCTATCCGCCATCCCACAGGAATCCCCCCTCAAGTGCAGGTGCTGTCAGTACTCCATTTCCTAGCAAGTGGGTCATTTCAAACCACAGTGGCCATAGCATCAGGGATGTCCAAGCCTACGTTTTCCTACGTGTTGTCCAGAGTGTTGTCTGCCCTGCTGAAACACATGCGGAGCTACATCGTTTTCCCTCAGGTGGAGGATTTGTCCACAGTGAAAGGTGACTTCTATGCCCTGGGACATATCCCCAACATCATAGGTGCCATTGATGGGACACATGTGGCCTTGGTTCCCCCACGCAGGAGTGAACTGGTGTACAGAAACTGGAAGAGTTACCATTCGATGAATGTGCAGATGGTGTGTTTGGCAGACCAGTACATCTCCCATGTTAATGCAAAATTCCCTTGCTCAGTGCATGACGCTTACATCATGCAGAATAGCAGCATCCCTTATGTGATGGGGCAACTCCAGAGGCACCAGGTGTGGCTATTAGGTGAGCACATTGACCCAAATCAGTGGGAGTAGTTGTCTGGGTCTGTGGATGTCCCTATGAGTCATTGTGTGTCTAACAGTTGTCCCTCGCCATTTGCAGGTGACTCTGGTTACCCCAACCTGTCATGGCTACTGACCCCAGTGAGGAATCCCAAGACAAGGGCAGAGGAACACTACAATGAGGCCCATGGGCGAACTAGGAGGATTATAAAGCAGACCTTCGGCCTCCTGAAGGCCAGGTTCCGGTGCCTCCATATGACAGGTGGGTCCCTATTCTACTCACCAAAGAAGGTGAGCCAGATCATCGTGGCCTGCTCTATGCTTCACAACTTGGCTTTGCGACGGCAGGTGCCTTTTCTGCAGGAGGATGGTCCAGATGGAGGTGTTGTGGCAGCTGTGGACCCTGTGGACAGTGAAGACGAGGAAGCAGAAGAAGAGGACATCGACAACAGGAACACGATGATCATGCAATACTTCCAGTGAGACACAGGTAAGAAGACAACACTGCCTGCTACATCTGATTTTAATCCACCACTTCTCTACTGTCTGTCATTTTCACCCAATGTATGGTCACTGAGTTGTCACTTCCCCTTAGGATTTCACAGATGTGGGTCCCACAGTGTGATATCTGCTTTGTTTCCTCATGGACTAGAGCTGTGTGACATAGGTATGTTGACATTACATTTGAAAGAACATTTTGCCACTGTAATTGCTAATACACTATTTCGAAATCACAGACAGACTCCTGGTTGTTTTGTGCTTTAAGGGTGTTTATTTAAGTGCTCAATATTGGAGGAGGGGTGATGGTGGAGGAATGTCCATGGCAGAGTCCAGTCTATTAGTCTCTCAGGTGCATTGTCCAAAGGGGCATAGGAAGTGGAGCTGGGGCAGTTTAAGGATGGACAGGGTGACAAGGTGGGACAAAAGGATGACAATCAGGGTGGCCTAATTTCTTGGCGGGGTCTTGGCATTGTTCTCTGTCTTTGTCCTGGATCTCAGGGACCGCTTGCAGGGTGGCTCTCCATCTGCAGGGGGAGGGGTGCTGGTGTCGTGGTCCTGTGGTGGTGCCTCCTGTCCACTAGCGCCGGAGGAGGTGGTGGGCAGTTCATCGTCCAGGCTAGTGTCAGGGGCCCCTTGTTGTGCCACAGTATCCCTCCTGGTGTTGAGGAGTTCCTTCAGCACCCCTACAATGGTGCCCAGGGTGGAATTGATGGATCTGAGTTCCTCCCTGAACCCCAAATACTGTTCCTCCTGCAGCCGCTGGGTCTCCTGAAACTTGGCCAGTACCGTTGCCATTGTCTCCTGGGAATGGTGGTAGGCTCCCATGATGTTGGAGAGGGCCTTGTGGAGAGTGGGTTCCCCGGGCCTGTCCTCCCCCTGCCAGACAGCAGCCCTCCCAGTTCCCCTGTGTTCCTGGGCCTCTGACCACTGAACCGTGTGCCCACTACCCCTGCCCCCAGGTCCCTGGTGTTGTTGGGGTGGTGGGTTATCCTGGGTACCCTGTAGTGGTGGACACACTGCTGCTTGACGTGTCCTGGGGACAGAGGTATGGGTCCGCTAGGTGGGTGCTATGCTGGTGTTTCCAGAGGGGGCAAGCTCTGTAGTGGCCTGTGCCAGTGTGAGTGGAACCGACTGTCCCGAGGTCCCAGATGGGCTGGTCTGGTCATCTAGATCCAGTTGGACAGAGCTGCTGTCATCACTGTGGGCCTCTTCTGTGGGTGGAGTGGACATGTCTGGACCCTCCTGTCCGGTGACATTGGGTAGGGGTCCTGCAGGGGTGTAAAGGCATGATTGTTGCATCTGTATGTGCCATGGTGTGCAATGTGTTGGTGACCCTGTACCCCAGTGCTTGCATTCCTGTGTAGGACCTTGTGTGATGATGGTTTAGGGGGGTGTATGGGTATGTGCTGTGGCCATGCATTGGTGATGGGTGTCCATGCTTTGGTGTTGCATGCAGAGCTTGGTGTTGGGATGGGGAGTTTGTGATATTGGGACATGTGTGAGGAGTAGGAGTGATGGGGTGAGGGCGAGGGTGGGGGTATGTGATGGCATGCAGGTAGGGTGGGGGATGTAATAGTAAAGAATTGACTTACCAGAGTACATTCCTCCAGCTACTCCTGCGAGGCCCTCAGGTTGCAGAATAGCCAAGACCTGCTCCTCCCATGTTGTTAGTTGTGGGGGAGGAGGTGGGGGTCCGCCGCCAGTCCTCTGTCCCTATTTCTTGGTGCTGTCCCACTGCGTTGACCCTGTCCACTATTCTCCGCCATAGCTCCGTCTTCCTAGCAATGGAGGTGCGCAGCACCTGTGATCCGAATAGCTGTGGCTCTACCTGGATGATTTCCTCCACCATGACCCTGAGCTCCTCCTCAGAGAACCTGGGGTGTCTTTGCCAGGCCATGGGGTGGTGTGGGTGATGTGTGGGGTGGTGTGTGTTGTGATGTGTGGGTTGATTTTAGAGGTGTGTTGTGTGAGGTCCGTGGATGCTATGTGGGTGATGGTGTTGAGTGCCTGTGGATGCTATTGTTGTTTCTGATGGTGTCTCTCTCTGGCCTTCTGTCGCAATTGTTGTCGTAAGGGTTTGTGGGTGATGTGGGTGTGTGTTTTATATTGTATTGGGTGTGTGGGAGTGGTGTGTGTATGTGTATCAGGTGTGTGTATTTCGAATTGTCCACTGTGGATGTGTTTTGTATATTTGTGTGTATTTTGAGCGCAGCAGTGTGTACCGCCAATGGGATACCGCGGTTGAAAGACCGCCACCAGGATTCGTAGGTCATGATAGTGTGGGTGTATTCCTGTTGGCGTGACGGTGGAGGATTTGTTATCGCCAGTTTATCACTGACCTTTAGTGTGGCGGACTTGTGTGGGTGTCTAGATTTTGGCAGATTCCGGCCTTTGGGTCATAATGACCGTGGCGGAATTCTGCGGCCACGGCGGTGGGATGGTAATAGCTCAACATAGAACTTGAAATTGGATCAACAAGTGGTCTATGAAACTGGTGTGCTCTCCTCATGGCTTTCATTAGGTTGAACACAGCAGTGCGCAAATGCTGCTTTTCTGGCGTGTTGTCATCTATTTGGGCTTTTAACCACGCCCACCTCACGCCCATCACTATTGCTCATTCATTGGCTTGCACTTCAAAAATCCTTTGTTATCAATGGTAAATGTTTTACGTTTGTCCCTCCTTGGGGCGGTTTTGTTACCGCCTTGGCCATCGACCCTGTTACATGGTTAATTGCACTTTTGCTGATACATTTGACTGCGAGCAAAATTCTTTTTTCTTTTGTGTGTCTCCTTCACGCTCATGCTCATGGAGGCTGTCGGCTCGCTTATGTGAAACTGTTTTACTTTTCATTTTCAATTTATGTGGCAAGAAAAGTCTGGTTAGGAGTTTACAATGCTAATAGCTCTAGCTTGAGCAAATGAGAGACCCACTGCATTGCAAATGCTTGTTTTGACATTTGGTTGTAAGCAGTCACAACTTGATCATTGAGCTCTGCGATTTTATATTAGGCATTGAACTGACTTGTAAGGCCTAACTAAATCACGACTGCGTCTTGGAGCTATTTACTAACACACTCATACAAGCGCTTACAAAACCACTCACACAGCAACACCGCTACTCTAACTGACATACACACACCGATACAGGTATTTACATACCAACTTACACATTATTTAAAAAACTCATATACCATTTTATATATACGTACTAACACACACATAGAATGACTTGCCCATCCACTCACAAACCAATGCAACCACTCACACCCACTCACAAACCAAAAATAACTGTTTAAACACCTATTCAGACACCTACACAATCACTCACACAACCACCTAAAGAGATATACAGTCACTTAGAAACCAATTTATACAGCCTTACAGCCTTACAGCCGCTTACATACACAATGACACACTAATACAACCACACACACTTGTCCAAACAGCCATAAAAAAACTCAGATAACATATTAGATTTACTATCATTCATTAGTAGTGTATTATAAATATTAAGTATAGTAATGCAATAGCTTTTTAAAAATCATAAACTCTCAGTCACTTTTACCGAACAATCATGCTCAGATGATGATGTCATCAGTGATGACATTGAGGTGTCACTGACCATGTCAAAAGTGATGTAATATGTGAGGTCATATGTAGTGCATTGTGGGAGTGTTGTTGTGTAGCCATTTTAGCTATAGTTTTACACACTTTATTTTAGCAAACTAGGCCTGACGCTGTGTACTTCAACCTAAACATACTTTATTCAGCTTCTCTTTTATTATTTTAATAATAGCCACATTTGCAGTCTTGTTTTATTTTTCTATCTAGATGTGCCTAGGACAGCACTGCATTCTTAAACAAGACATTTCTTTCACTCTGTGCTTTTCTCAAGGCTGCAACGAGATAGATTGCCAGCAAAAGTGGTACGCTTTGTCTCTAATGTTCACAGCAATATCCACACTCTTACGTGGGGATCCTTTCTTGGTACATCAGCTGTTTTATTATAAAAACACTACTTTGACCCATGTACATTAGAAGGGGATTCCAGCCAGATGACCACGACTGTATGCCGATTGCTGAGTGCTTTGCTGCAGCTACTTATGTAGACTACAGGCCTCTTGCTCGGGTATGAGTGATGATATCTTGCCAGGGAAACCTGAAGGGCAGAATTAGAGCTTAACATGCTGTGCTCTAACATAGCCTAGGTAGGAGCTATTCTTAACGATTTTAATGACAATGTGGTAGCGTTATTTTTATGCTTTACTCTCCTTGTCACAATTTTAATCCTGTTTGCTTCATCGTCCTAGTTACTGCCTTACATGCTTTATTATCTAAAATGCAGTTACTTCAATAAAACCTTATTGAACTATATTCTGCCTCTGATTGTCCTTGCATATGTGAGACTAATGTAACTGAGAGAAACGGATGAGATCTGAGTGAGCACGATTTCCCTGAGGAGTCAATTGTCTCATGCGCTCGGTTGCCCAATCAACCCTGCTCTAGGGTGGAGATGAGGCACTGCTAGTTAGCCAGAACAAAACCCGGATTAGGCCGACAGGTGTCACCTGTAGTGGGCTCAGACTCAGTCCCCCACAGTACAAGCGATTCTGTCGCCCGAATCCAGTAGTCCCATTAGGATAATGAGAACCTACGCGACAGTGTAAATTATAATTAGGTAACTATAACTGCTGAATTTGTATGGTTTTGTACGTCTGATATGTCTGCCTAGCTATAATGCCCCTGAAATCTTTGTTTTTTTCAGTGGATGTTAGGTTTTTTAATTTTATTTCCTAACTATAACGTTCCTGAAACTTTTGTTTTTTTAAATGAATATATATTTATTTATAAATTATTGAGGGTAGGGAGGGACGGTGATTAACAAGTGACATCTCATAGGGCATAATATCCTCCTTATGGGGAGTTTCTTCATGCTTTTTTCATGTGTTATATTTCAGTAGACAATGGTATTTAGTCATAAGCTGAACACACATGAATAAATCAGCACAGTGAGGTAAACTCACAATAGCTGTTCTTGTGAGATAAAATCATAATAGGTAGGCCTTGTGAGTAGGACCCCAGTCGATTTCCTCTCTACAGTGATTCTAGAATGCAACATGTGCCAGGCATTAGGGAGTGTTTGGTGATGTCAGATATGTTCTGCTAACAATAGCACATTAGCACTGTAGAATTAAATGTGTGAATCTGTGTTAATTCGTACACGTGTTACAAATAATTTGCTTATATTGGTCCATAGCTATTTTCGTTGCATGCTATATGTAAATATTTATATAAAAACATTCCAATGTGTGGACTCATGTTGGACAATTTTCTAATTTTCATTCCTCAAACTGAATCAGGTGAGATCCTTGAATTTTCACTTCAAAGACAAGTTCTTTTACAGACCAAAACCTGCAGATAATTGCTCTGTATTTTACTAACACCACTGCAAAGAGAGCATACACAATATTTCTAATATGAATTTTAAAAAAACTTTAAAAAAACATGCAAACCCCAATGCTGTGCGCCCAAGATGACTGACTATTGGAAAGCATATTTTTTTAATCGTATTCTGAACATGTGCAGCTTTTTGTAGCAAACGCGTTGCCAAGTTGTTTGTTGATTATCAAGCTTTCTGATAAAAATATAATTGTTATTTTTTCTTCAGATTATTTTTGTATTTTTGTTCCAGCAGATTATTTATGCGCTTTGCTGTGCGTGTGCCATGGTACCCCCTTATTCTAGCACGTGAGTGTTGGCATTTGAATATTAAAATAAGAGGTTTTGTTGCAGAAGTGTGAACCTCTCTGTAATAGGACCATGCTCCGGTCGCCTGAAACAGTGCTGTAACAGAATCATGCATTATTTGATCTCCTTCATTGTTGGCTGTTTTGGGTTTTCCCTCGCCATCTCTTTTTGTTTTTTAAAATCAATTTTTTCTGTTCACTACACTTTCATGGGTGTTTCTTACCACACCCTTGCTTTTGTTCCCTCTCCCCTGTCATTGGACATACTCAGCCCCGTGAAAGGCCCACTTTGTGGCCGGACTCTGCAGTTCCACGATGTCCGTTTCACGGTATGCTGGAATCAGTCCAACACCCCGGATCCCCCACTGTTAAAACAGCATGATGACCCCACCCACCCACCCTTGCCACCATCCAGCTGCCCCCTCCCCACTCCCGGGGTGCCGCTGCAAACACACAAGCTCTGTACGCGTTTCGGTGAAAAGTAGACAGCGGCGAATCCGCCCGTGTCACATGAGACCCCTGATCATGCAGATCTGAGAGAGGACTGACACATAACACACGTGTATCCGACTAGAACTACTCACACACTGGGATAAGATGTCATTCGGTGCAGACTGGTATACGCACCCAACTGACATAAAAGCAGGCACAAAATACAACAATACACAAGGCATGTACGGAGACACTTGTAACACATAGGATGAAACTGACCTCTCATCATGCATTATTGTTTGGAGCCATTGAAGTTACACAGTCGGTTTTTTCTTGAGCTGTGTCCAGCACACAGCTTCTGTCTGGCCCCATCATGAGCGGGCAGTACCGCATGAGGTCGCATCGTAATTTGTTTTTACAATACGGTGGTGCTAAACAGGCCCTCACCCTGCACCATATTGACAAAGTGGCGCAATGTTAGCATTGTGCCACTCTGTAAACCCTTGTACCACATAATGTATGCAATATAAGGGTCAGTGTTCCCCCGCAAGGATGACACAAAAAAATGGCTCAGTGAAATTTACAAGATTTCTCTGCCCCATTCTAGTGTCATTTCTTAACACCTGCCCAGGGCAGGCAATAAAGTAAAACAGGCTATTTCCTTTGGTCCATCCGAGCTTTGCTGGACTAGCACCAAACGTTTTGGTGCAAGTACAGCAAAGCGCCACAATAGTGTCAAAAATGTTAACGCTATTGTGCTAACATGCACCATGGAGCGCTGTATTTGAAATACAGTGCTACCATGGTGTCATTAGAGGAGCGCACAGCAACACAAAGAAACTGGCACATCAGCGCTGATGTGCCAGTTCCTTGTAAATATACCTCTTGAAGTTAAAAAGAATTTAAAGCTCAGAGATGACAACTGAAACACCTAGACTGGAACACTCAACATTCGGTGTGAGAGTTTGAGAACCTAACTGCTAGGCCATAGGTGATTCCTTGCTATGCAGTGTCTAGACATCTCTATGACATTCAATCCAAAGATGGTCATGGTTTTAACCTTTTGGCTGCGCCCACACTCCCTCCCTGGTGCGGGTCACGACCAGTGGCCGACACCAGGGAGGGGGTTAAAAATCCTCCGGTGCAATGCACCTTAGGCTTTTTTTTTTTTTTTCCCCCGTAGGAGACGCGGAAGAACTTCAGCGTCTCCATCCCGCCCCCCTCCCGCCCCCTTGTGACGTCAGCGCGCCGCGAGGCGCGCTGACGTCACAGTTTTTCCCCACCGGAGAAGAAGAGAAGCAGGTAAGCATTCTCTTGTTCTCCGGTGGGGAAAAAAAGCCAAAACAGCCTCCCCAAATGCCAGGGAGGCATCAATGGAAAGGGGAGGCTCTCCCATTCCAGCGATGCCTCCCTGGCACCGTTTCCTGGCCATGGATCGCAGCGGCCCTAGGCACCAGGGATCTTCTTTGGGGGGGTCGGCCCCCTTGTAAAAGGGCCGCCCCCCGGGGCAATATTTATTTATTTCCACTGTTTTGGGGGGTGATCGCGCCCCCCACATTATAAAAAAATAAAAAAATGAAAACAAAAATGAAAACAAAATGGCGGGGTCGGCCCTCAGAACACGGGCCGACCCCAGGGGCTAAAAAAGGGTGACCATCTATGGGGCAATTTTTTTTTATACATGTGTGCTTTGCCAAGGGCAAGCACACATGTATGAAAAAAAAAAGTTTGTGAAATGAGTGTCTTGTTTTCTCTCTCTCTCTCATATATATGTATATATATATATATATATATATATATATATATATATACATTTTTTTTTTTCTTTTTCAGGTCGATCATTGCAGCGCCCATGCGCTGCTTTTCTGACTTGGTGTGGATCTGGGCTTCTAACAATGCCCATCACTACCACTTGTTCGTGGGCTTGCCCTTCAAAAATCCTTTGATTACATTGGAAAATGGTTTACCTTTGTCCCTCCTTGGGGAGGTTTTGTTACCACCTTGGCCAACGCCCCTGGTGCATGGCTAATTGCACTTTTGCTGTTACGTTTAACTGCGAGCAAACTTCTTTTCCTTTTGTGTATCTCTTCACCTGATGCTCATGGTGGCCGTGGCGCTGTGAATCGGCTCTCTTATGTGAAAGTGTTTAACTTTCAATTATCAATTTATGTGGTTAGGATTTTATAACGCTAATAGCTCTAACTCGAGCAGATGCGAGACCCATTGCATTGTAAATGCTGGTTTTTCTTTTGTGTGTACCAAACAATTTCACTGCACTCCACGAGGACCGTCATCAAGACTCCTTGGTGAGTTGAAACACGTTGGTGGTTATTGAACGCAATAAAATACACGTTTATTTGTATCTCGTGGAGTGCGGTGAAATTTTTCGGCATTACATAATTTCTAGATTGGTCTTCTCTGTCACTGGGCACCGGCAATGGAGTGTGCCGCCCAGCAACCCTTCAACCACTTTGTTTCTAAACATATATATATATATATATATATATATATATATATATATTATTATACATATATATGCAACACAAATTGGTTAAAAGATTGTTGCGCAGCGCACTCCACTGCCGGTGCTCAGTGATGGAGGAGAGCAACCTCGAAAATATTTTGTGAACAAGAATCTCACCACTCTCCACGAGGTTCAAATTGACATGTTTTATTGCAAGTATAAACAATGAAAGAAAAGAGGGACTCATTTACTGTGATCAAGACTCCTTGAGAGTCGAGACGCGTACGTGGCTGTTGCTTGCAATAAAAGATGCCAATTTGAACCTCATGGAGTGCGGTGAGATTCTTGTTCACACAATATATATATATATATATACATATATATATATATATATATGCATGCATGCATGTCTTTTCTGTAGTGGCAGTTGCCATAAAGTAGCGCAGATGGTTTATTGTCCTGCTGCAAAGGAGATACATTTATATGTATTTAACTGAGTGGATTAGTAAAGGCAAGCGCTACCTGTGCTTTAAAACAAATGTTATGCCAGGGGGACTATGGAGATATGAGTGGCACTTTTGCTGGGTAGTACTGAGGGAATTAGAAGAGGAGGTAATGGGAGGCAGAGCACCAAAAATGACTGTTGCACAGGGTGTGTGGTAAGGTGAAGTAATACATTCTTTTTTTGTTTTTTGCAGTGTTTTCAGAGAATCTGCAGAATTGGAGAAGAAGCGAAGGTAAGGTGACGACATTTCCTATTGTACACTACAAACATACCCACAAGCAATTTTGTGACTATCTGCCTTCTACGTAGGCTAGTAATTTAGAGGGACAGTTTAGCCAGTTGCAGAGATGGCGTCTCGTTGGATGACTGCTGATCAAGCCCTAACTCCGGTTATGGAGGACAGTTCTGATGTAGGCTCAGAGACTGAGACAGCAGACACTGAGACAGCATCTGAGGGAGAGGACAATAGGGCAGATTCTGGGAGTGATTTTTCAGTCGGCGGAGTCCCATCCGACGACACCTCTTCCAGTGAGTCTGAAGGAGACAATGACGACATCCGTGCTGTCCCTTCGCAAGCACATTCTGGGCAGCGGGACCACATTGGATTAGCCGAACCCAGAGAGCACGTGCTTGCTGCCGCAAGCACAGAGAGAGTGCTCTCTTGGCAGCCCCCCTGTTTGGTTCAGCCCCAAATTCCACCTTTTACTGGTGACGCTGGATGTAAAGTCGATACAGCTAACTTTTTGCCAGTCGACTACATCTATCTGTTTTTGGATGTTGACTTCCTTCAGAAAGTTGTGCAGCAAGCAAATTTGCGTGCAGACCAATTTCTGAGGGAGCGCGGAGGCACTCTAAGGCCCCGTTCTAGGGCACACCAGTGGACTCCCACTTCGCTGGCGGAGTTGAAGATATTTTTGGGCCTTACGCTCAAAATGGGGTTAGTGCAGAAACCCACCTTGCAGTCCAACTGGACGACTCGCACGGTTTGGGTAACTCCCATCTTCGCACCATACATGAGCAGAGATCATTTTTTGCTACTGCAGCGCATGCTGCATTTCAATGACAATTCTGCTGCATTGCCCCGGGACCATCCAGATCATGACAGGTTGTTCAAAATTCGGCCTGTCGTGGAACATTTGTCTGTCAGGTTTCCAGAGATCTATACTCCTGGAAAGAATATAGCAGTCGATGAGTCCTTGATCCTGTACAAAGGACGGCTGCTTTTCAGACAGTACATTGCGAGCAAAAGAGCTCGCTATGGCATAAAGCTGTACATGCTGTGTGAGAGCTCTACTGGCTATGTGTACAGCTTGAGAGTGTAGACAAAGAAGGATTCTACCCTAAACCCTGTAGGTTGCCCTCCCGTGTTAGGGGTCACAGGTAAGATTGTATGGGAACTTGTCCAGCCACTTCTTCACAAAGGTTATAACCTTTATGTGGACAATTTCTATACAGGAGTAGAGCTGTTCAGTGAGCTCTACAAAGCTGGCACTGTAGCCTGCGGTACAGTTCGTTGTAACCGCAAAGGATTCACGCAGGAGCTTGTTTGCAAGAAGCTCCAGAAATCCCAGAGTACTGCATTGCGTTCTAACGAACTGCTCGCAGTCAAGTTCCTAGATAGGCGTGATTTATACGTGCTCACTACAATTCATGATGAGAGCACTTCTCCCATCACGGTTTGGGGTCAGATGGCCGAAGTCCACAAGCCCATCTGTATACTTGATTACAATAAGTACATGGGCGGAGTGGACAAGAATGACCAGGTTCTTCAACCATACAATGCGTGTCGTAAAACTCGCACTTGGTACAAGAAACTGTTTACCCACCTGATTCAGATGGCATCATATAATGCGTATGTTGTTTACCGTCAGACAACCACAGGAAGACTCATGACTTTCCTTGACTTCCAGTTGTCTGTAATTGAAAGCCTCACTGCTGTTACAGAAGAAGCAGCAGCCTCCACCTCATATGTTCTGGAGGATGTGGCAAGGCTGCAGGAGCGACACTTTGCTGATCGCATTCCTAAAACACCCAAAAAGGATCGTCCATATCGTCGCTGTAAAGTGTGCTCGAAGCATGGAAAGCGGCAGGAGAGTCGGTATTACTGTCCCCAGTGTCCATCACAACCAGGCCTCTGTATGTCTACTTGCTTTACGTTGTATCATACTAAAGCAAAGTTCTGGGAAATCGACTGAGGTTGAGCTGCCGTTGGATAATCCTTTCAGTGGCAGTGCATGGATACAGAACGTCCATGGGCCACTGCTTCGTTAGGTAAGGAGCCACATAATTTTACTTCATCATGGACTTCCTTTTGGACTGCTTGACAGCTAAATCCACCGTCCGAGCGTGATCGGTGTTCTGTTCAATTAACATGCATTATATTCCCCCTACTGCATATACTAGTGGACAGAACATATGCCACATTGCCACGGAGTACCCTTTCTTCACCTGCATGTCTACCTTACTTTCAACTGTAGATATGCTCTCTCAGTTCGAGGAATCACTTTGTACGGCATACTTGGAAACCCCCAACTTGCTTCCACAAACTAGTATAGGTTCACTTGGCTATTATACAGGATTAGCCAGGACTCTGATGAGAACAGAGACATGAATGGGTAAGGAAAGCTTATGGTAGGAGTGCCTTCACAGGGTTATTGCACAGGTAAAAGGCAGATAGTAAAGGTAGTACAGATGTACATCATCTACACCTATGGATTCAAACCCATTGGTGCCATCCCAGCACTGAAGGAGAATGACTTGTATAGGTCAGTGTTTGACCTGCTTTTCATGTTCATCCTCCATCAGAACTTAGTAGATGTTCAGTTTGCTGTATAAGTGCATTATAGTCACATCACTGCACATAATGTTGGCTGGGACATATGCTACGTTCTCATGGACTCCCCTATGTACCAAACACTACCCTTTTTCATAGCCTATGACCTTCTCTTTAGGGAACATCATGAGAAATCCCCAGCATGTCTCCCTTAGTTTCAAAGGTAGATATGCTCACTCAGTTCGAGGAATCGCTTTGTACGGCATACTCGGACACCCCCAACTTGCCTCCACAAACTGGAAGGAGTTGGATTTAGCACAGAGAGTGCGTTAAAGGCACATGAAAAACATGTCTTCCTGAGCCTCAGGAGGCTGTCACAGGAGTCATTAGTAAAGGTTCGTTACGCATGCATTTGGTAATGTTAAGGAAGAAGGAGGCAGTTACTTGACAGGTGGTAAAATTTAGTCAAACTTATTCCGTTCTGGGCGTGTGACTGTGATGGGCCCTTGTCTGGCAGCGGTAAGTTAATGTGAGTGCAGTGATTGGTTGGATTGGGCCCGTGGCTGGCAATCTGAAAGGGTTGTTTGTTGTGCGTGAATGGCGTGTGAATGGACCATAAAGAGGTTGGTGCCTGGACGCGGCTTTATGGCCCACCTCCAGAAAGCTTGGTTTCAATATTCAGATACTTTGATAAGTAATCATGCTTTGAAACCATAATTTCTGGAGGTGCTAAAACCAACCAGTGTGAGTGGTGGGTTAACTTTAACAAACTAGTACCAGGGGAGTCCAAGGGTGCAGGACTTGCGTGGCTCTCACCAGTTTTCCTTCACCCAGAATCCCCTTGAAATCACAAAATGTGCTTAGAAAACACATTTTCCTTGCATTCCAATGAGCAGAAGTCCAGGGATCTGCAGGGATCCTCAAAATTCCTACCACCCAGTGTTTCCCCACTTGTCCTGATAAAAACACAACCCCGCTTGTGTGCCTGCGCCTAGTGCCTGCTTCAGGAATGAATCACTCCAGGGTTAACAGTAGCCCTCATGCAAGGACTACCATTGACACTTGTGTGATCCATTCCTGTCGTGGGCGCTAGGCCTACCCAAACAAGTGTGGTATCATTTTTATCGGGAGACTTGGGGGAACGCTGGGTGGGAGGAAATTTGTTGCTCCTCTCAGATTCCAGAACTTTCTGTCACCGAAATGTGAGGAAAACGTGTTTTTTTAGCCACTTTTTGAGGTTTGCAAAGGATTCTGGGTAACAGAACCTGGCCAGAGCCCCACAAGTCACCCCATCTTGGATTCCCCTAGGTCTCTAGTTTTCACAAATGCACAGGTTTGGTAGGTTTCCCTAGGTGCAGGCTGAGCTAGAGGCCAAAATCTACAGGCAGGCACTTTGCAAAAAACAGCTGTGTTTTCTGTCAAAAAATGGGATGTGTCCACGTTGTGTTTTGGGGCATTTCCTGTCGCGGGCGCTAGGCCTACCCACACAAGTGAGGTATCATTTTTATCAGGAGACTTGGGGGAACGCTGGGTGGAAGGAAATTTGTGGCTCCTCTCAGATTCCAGAACTTTCTGTCACCGAAATGTGAGGAATAAGTGTTTTTTTAGCCACTTTTTGAGGTTTGCAAAGGATTCTGGGTAACAGAACCTGGTCAGAGCCCCACAAGTCACCCCATCTTGGATTCCCCTAGGTCTCTAGTTTTCAAAAATGCACAGGTTTGGTAGGTTTCCCTAGGTGCTGGCTGAGCTAGAGGCCAAAATCTACAGGCAGGCACTTCGCAAAAAACAGCGGTGTTTTCTATCAAAAAATGGGATGTGTCCACGTTGTGTTTTGTGGCATTTCCTGTCACGGGCGCTAGGCCTACCCACACAAGTGAGGTATCATTTTTATCGGGAGACTTGGGGGAACGCTGGGTGGAAGGAAATTTGTGGCTCCTCTCAGATTCCAGAAATTTCTGTCATCGAAATGTGAGGAAAACGTGTTTTTTAGCCACTTTTTGAGGTTTGCAAAGGATTCTGGGTAACAGAACCTGGTCAGAGCCCCACAAGTCACCCCATCTTGGATTCCCCTAGGTCTCTAGTTTTCACAAATGCACAGGTTTGGTAGGTTTCCCTAGGTGCAGGCTGAGCTAGAGGCCAAAATCTACAGGCAGGCACTTTGCAAAAAACAGCTGTGTCTTCTGTCAAAAAATGGGGTGTGTCCACGTTGTGTTTTGGGGCATTTCCTGTCGCGGGCGCTAGGCCTACCCACACAAGTGAGGTATCATTTTTATCAGGAGACTTGGGGGAACGCTGGGTGGAAGGAAATTTGTGCCCCTCTCAGATTCCAGAACTTTCTGTCACCGAAATGTGAGGAATAAGTGTTTTTTTAGACACTTTTTGAGGTTTGCAAAGGATTCTGGGTAACAGAACCTGGCCAGAGCCCCACAAGTCACCCCATCTTGGATTCCCCTAGGTCTCTAGTTTTAAAAAACGCACAGGTTTGGTAGGTTTCCCTAGGTGCCGGCTGAGCTAGAGGCCAAAATCTACAGGCAGGCACTTTGCAAAAAACAGCTGTGTTTTCTGTCAAAAAATGGGATGTGTCCACGTTGTGTTTTGGGGCATTTTCTGTCGCGGGCGCTAGGCCTACCCACACAAGTGAGGTATCATTTTTATCGGGAGACCTGGGGGAACATAGAATAGCAAAACAATTGTTATTGCCCCTTATCTTTCTCTGCATTTTGTCCTTCCAAATATAAGAGGGTGTGTAAAAAAGACATCTATTTGAGAAATGCCCTGCAATTCACATGCTAGTATGGGCACCCCGGAATTCAGAGATGTGCAAAAAACCACTGCTCCTCAAAACCGTATCTTGAGCCCATTTTGGAAATGCAAAGGTTTTCTTGATAACTATATTTCACTCTTCATATTTCAGCAAATGAATTGCTGTATACCCAGTATAGAATGAAAACCAACTGCAGGGTGCAGCTCATTTATTGGCTCTGGGTACCTAGGGTTCTTGATGAACCTACAAGCCCTTTATATCCCCGCAACCAGAAGAGTCCAGCAGACATAACGGTATAACCATAGAGGAGTACCATTTTGGGAACATAAAAGTATTCAACTTTGATCTGGATTATTGTGTGTTGGAGAGAGGATCATGAAGTGTCCCTTGGGTATCCATTGTTGTGCCTAGCTTTTAATATGTCCTCCACCAGCCCCAGATTCTGTCAAACTTGCGTGGGCAGCCTCTACTATGTTAGACAACCTTTTCTGCTGCCATATAAAGGTCCCTGCCCTTCTGCCACTCGTGTATACTGGGCACTTCTTGTGCCCCCCATTATTTTACAATGTCCCTCGTCACCACCTCCAAGCCCAGTGCACCGAATATAAGTTTTGATCAGGGTATGTTCACATAATTTGGGATTCCCAGAAACACGATTCTGGGCTCAAGTGGGAGGGCTACCTCTGGTATGGCTGTAAGTTCCTGGACTGTAAGGTTCCAATAGCTCTGTATGTTGGAGCATTCCCAGACTATGGGGGTCATTATGACCCCGGCGGTAAGTGGTAATGTGGCGGCAGTACCGCCAACAAGCTGGCTGTACTGACCACCACATTATGAGAATGGCGGGTTGGCTGCAGCCAACCTGCCACTTCTACACTCAGACCGTCATTGCGATAGCAGCCGCCGGGCCGGAGATGTCAATCTCCAGCCCGGTGGCTGCTATAGTACAGCCTGCGGCATTTTGAGCCAGCCTACCACCATGGTTTTCGTGGCATTAGCAACGCCAGAAAAACCATGGCGGTACACCCTACTGGTGACAGGGAATTCCATCCTGTCACCAGTAGGCAGCTCCCCCAAACCCCCAACACTCCCCAGATGCCCCCATACCCCCTCCATCCACACTCCCCCCTTCCGATCCTCTCACCCCCATACAAGCACACACCCGGAGACACCAGGCATGCACCACGCATACACCCACTCATTCACACTGGCATACACGCATTCATACACAAATACATCCAGTCATGCTCGCACACATTCGTGCACACATTCACAGTGACATGCAGACACGCACTCACATTACCATTCTTACATACATTCACACACATGCATACACCCACACAAACAACACTACACACATAGACGCATTCACGCACACACTCACATGTTCATGCACACAACCCCCCACACACACACACAAAACCCCCCTCACCTGTCGGAAGCCCAACTTACCTTCTTCTAGGTGGTCTTCTGGCAGGAAACGTGAAGGGGCACTGCTACCGCCAGCAGTGCCCGCCAGTAGAACACCGCCAGGCTGTATCACAGGTCATGATATGGCTGGCAATGTTCTACTGGTGTGGTGGCCACCTTACCACCATCCGCCACTATGACCACTGCCAGATTTCCTCCCTTCTATGGCGGAAGTCCCGCAGTGATCATAGTATGGTGGACGGATGGTAGCCACCATGATGGTCTTTTGGTGGCCATCACCGCGGCGGTAGGTGGGTTTTACTGCCAATGATATAATGAGGGCCTATGTGTATAAAGGAGTCTGTCACTTCTGAGCATCGCAGTCATAGTGGTGTAGGGGCCCTCCCCATGTGGTGTAGTCTATGACAGTCATAATATGAACAGTGGAGAATCTTGAATTGAATCAAGCATAGGCATGACTTAATGGCTATTTCTCTAGAGTGAATCAACGCCACCTCCCAGTCTACGGTGTTATTGTCTCCTATGTTGTGCTCCCACCTGTCTCTAAGCCTACCCAGTGTGTCTGGCACGTTATTATTCAAGGTTTTGTATGGTATCTTTTCCTAATTCTTCCATCAATATACTCCCCTTCAGTGGGGCATATTCTTGGATTTCAATATCTTTCAGCCCCTCTGATTGCCATGCATGGTGTAGCTCTGCATATTTGAGGAACTGGGACCAGTGCAGGCCATATTCCCACTGTGCCACTCAAAAGGGCATATTATCACCATTGTCAAGAAAATCCCCTACAACAGAGATGCCTATTGTGACCCGCCATTCAAAGCCAAGCAATTTTGCCAGTTCCTTCAACCATGTACATTCCCATAGAGGTGTCGATCTAGTAATTTTCCTTGCCTATCCAAGAGTCTTGTTGCCTTGGTCCAGGCCAGAAGTACCACTTGCGTGGCAGGAGGCAGGCAATGGGAAACTGTTTAAGTGGGATTTAAGCTCCATTAGCCCCGCTCAAGATGAAAGGTTGGGTGATACTGTAGGGTAAAGGTCCAATCATTAATATTTACCATGTGTGTTGCCTAGAAGCAACCGTCAACATCTGAGACAGCCAAGCCTCCATTGTAGGGATTGCATTATAGTGTTCGAGTCACCATCCGTGGATGGCCTCTGTCCGACAACAGCTTCCTCAGTTCTCCACTAATTTTATTAAATACCCTTTGAGGGACTGGGTAGTATGTGTTCTGAAATGCATAGAGCAACTTGGGAAGGGTAATCATTTTAAAGATGACTGCTCGCCCCATTAAAGTGAGCGGGAGCCCCCTCCACTCACCACGTCGGATTGTAAATTTGTTAGAACTTTGCCCACATTGTGTTTAGTGCACAGGTCAGTCTGCACTGTTGTGAAAATAATTAAGTATTTGAACCACTCCTTGACTATCTTGAGCCCCTGTGGGGTCATCGAAAGTTAGCGCATTTTTTGTGGGGAGTATAATATGGACTTTTCCCAGTTAATTCTGTATTCCAATAAGGGTTCCTTATTCCTGCAGGGTCAGGAAGAGTAATGAGATAGTATTCTTGGGGTCTGTGATGTGTAGGAGTATACTGTCCGCATAAAGGAATATAGTTTCCTCCCTCCAATCTGTTTTGGAGATGCCAAATCCGTGTATGTCGGAGTTCTGTGTCACTGCACAAGACAATGGCTCCAGCATGAGGATGAAGAGGAGGGGTGACAGAGGACATCCCTGTCTGGTGCATCTACCTATTGGGGAGTCAGCAGAAGTCTGCCTGTTAACCCGGACGACTGCAAAGGGGTTGCAGTATAAATTTTCTAAATTGGGGACCAAACCTGAGCCTACACAGCGTCTGGTCCAGAAAGGGCCAATGGATCATGCCAATCCTTTTTCCAGAGACAGGAAGATGTGTGGCGAGTCTCGAGTCTTGACCACGGAAAGCCAATTATGTGCTTCCTGAAGATCAAGTCATGCTGACCTGCCTGGCCGAAATCCAGATTAATCATAATGGATCTGTGGGGAATATAACTTGCAGGAAATGTGTGGCCAGGGTAGTGGCGAGTATTTTTGTTTCCATGTTTAAGAAAGAGATCGGGCAATAGGAATCACATCTGCCTTACAGTTTCCCCTTTTATGGTATCATTACTATTACTGCTTTCAGGTGATCAGGGGGGAGTTTTCTAAGCTCTCTCACTCCCTGGAACAGTTCCAACAGAAGGGATCCCAGCAAATTATCATATTTTTTGAAGAATTAAGTAGGGAGGCCATTCGGCCCTGGTGTCTTCCAGGTGCTTAATTTGGTTATTGCAGCCTATACCTCTGTCAGTGTCATGTCCTGTGCAAGGGAGACTCATGCCGTTGCGTCCAGTCCAGGGTAGGGTACTGCTGCCAGATAATGTGCAATTTTGTCTGGGCCATGTAGGGGACGAACCTTGTAGAATTGTTTGTAATATCAAGCAAATTCTGCCACAATTTGGCCATCTGTGTCGTAAGTTTCTCCTGTGCCATCCTTAATCATCTGTACCCATCTGGCTTCCCATTCTCTCCTGCTAAGCAAGGCCAGCAACCTATTGACCTTTTCACAAGACTCATGTAGCCGGTGAAGTGTCACCAACATGTGTTTTGTGGCCCCTTCTTCTGCTTAATCTCTATATTATGCTTGTAAGGACGCAATCTGTCAGAGGATAAGGAGGTTAGTTGTTGCATCCGGGGAGGCTTCAAGTTGTAGTATCTATGTTTCTATTTCTTTGAGTTTGTGTGTTTCCCTTCTCTTTTTATGTGCCATTAGATTCTGTTCCCCATCTCATAAGACAGTCTTATAGGCTTCCCACAGTGTCACCCTGGATAGCACTGACCCTTGATTTTCAGTGAAGTAAAGCTCTATATCTGAATGGAGTCCACAAGCTACATTCCTATCCTTTAAGTCCCAGGCTTTCAGTCTCCAACCTGTGTCTCGTCTCTCTCTGATTCTTCCCAGTGTAACTAACAACAGGGAGTGAGCCGATAGGCCCCTGGCCAGATATTCAACCTATGTGATATCTCCCATCCCCTCTGCGGGCACCAAAATATAGTCAAGGCATGAGTAAACTTTGTGTGCCACTGAAAAGTGGGAGTATTTCCATTCTGTCAGGTGTACCTTTTGCACCGATAATATGGAAGGAGGCGGCAAATTTAAGCAGGATATCTGTGATTTTGGCCAGGGTGGGAGCCTGAAGTCAGGGCAGGGCATATACGCTCACCATGGTCATTTTGATACATCCACAGTGGCCTTGCACACCAACGTATCTTCCGCTGGAGTCCACTCATGTTTTTGTCACCTGGAAGGGAGGTGGTTTCCTCACTGGTATTGCTACTCCCCAGGCCCTACTGGTGAGCTCTGCATGTGCCAATACATGATATGCCCTTCACCCCCCAAAAGGGCAAGGAGTTCCCTGTAGGTGTGCCACCTAGAGGAGGACCACATGGGGTTGAAGTCTCCTAATGTGTTGTGTCACTGGCCCCCCTTTTATCTTCTTTACGAAACTGTTGACATTCCATGTCAGCATCGTTGGGGGATCCCTCACTCTGTCCGTCTGATGTCATCCACTCATGAGGTGTCATAGTGTACCCCTGGGTCTGTTTGCTCCCTCCCACCGCTGTATGGTATGTGACTATAAAGTAGGAAACCCATCAATTGCCAGGAAATGTAACCAAACATAACATAACTCCCTGTTATAACAATGGTCCCCCACCCCACCTCCCAAAATCTCCCCAATTCAGAACCACATTGATCAACCCAGTTTGTCCTTGAAGAGAGTAAGAGGTCTTTAACCAGTCCATTATTTTAAACTCACAAATACCAAAAAGAAGGAGAAACCTTTAACAATCTGTAAAACCAACAAAAAAAGAAGAAATGTAATTAGCTAAAGGGGGGAGGAAAAAAAAGGAAATTTAGGTGTGACCAGTTGCATTTCACTCCCATGGTGATGCAGTGCCCTATACCAGGTGTCAGTCCCACCTCAAGGGTGTTTCTGGTCCTCTCCCTTAAAAGAAACGTCCAAATTATCTTGTTCCAGGCCGACAATCACTGCTATCAGTGGATGCTCTTGCTCTGAGGCTGGGGGGAAATCATCTGTCAGGCGGCTCAGGAACATCTCCCCAAGCCTCATATCCTCTTGAGATTTTGTCCTGGATGGGGGTGGTTCCTCTCCAGCATCTGAGGAGATACCCTCTCTGCGTGGCTGCCAGTGCCTTAACTGTTGCGACAATGTCCTTCATCTTCTGCCAGTCTGGTGAATCTTGGGTCACGCAGTGATGTATATTGTGGTTGGAGGGCCCTCAGTTTTATTTTTACACAGTTGAATGTATGATGTAGCCTCTGAATGGTTTGTGAGTAGTCCAGGAACACCATGATCTTAGTGTTTTCAATGCTGATCTCAGCGAGACGTCACACTTCATGCAAAATCCTGTCTTGATCTAGAAAGTTGAGAAAGCAGACTATCACTGGTCTTGGGCACCCCCCGGCAGAGACTTGGTGTTTAAAGCTTGATGGCCTCGCTCTATGATAAAGCAGGGGGAAAGTGTTCTTGTGGGAGTGAAGCCCTCATCCATGTATCCAAAAAGCTGCTCGTGTTAGTTCCTTCATCGTCTTCCAAAAATCCTACAAAACGTAAGTTATTTCTCCATGCCTGGGTTTCTGCATCATCCACCCTCCACAACGGATCTTTAGTTAAAGCATGAAGTTCTGTGACTTCCTTGCGCAGTTCCTTCATGGCGTCTTCCACTTCTGAAATCTTTGTCTCTGCCATTGTCGCTCTTTCTGTCACATTACGAAGATCCTATCTTAGGAGGGACACGTCAGATCTCTCCTCTCCTATCTTTCCCTCCAGCACTTCACAGTAGGAGTGAATTGCTGACAGTAAGGTTGCATTGTCTGACAGTGGCTGTGTGGCTGCTTATGTTTCCCCCTGGGGACTCACCACCCTAGCAAAACAGTCCATCTTGCCCTGTTTGGAGTGCTTGCAGTCTTTGGCCATCATTTGTGTGCCTGTTTCTCTGAGGCTGTGTTGGGCTCTTTCTGGCAACATTAGCAGAGGCAGTCCATCAAGATGCTATCCAGAAATCTATGTACCCTCTAGGCCTGGCCTTAGGTCAAGTAAGATATAACCTCTCTGAGCAGTCCTGGGCCAGATCTCAGTATGATTCCCCTGGGTTCTGGGTGGCCCCTGGTATTGGGTGGCCATCAGTGAAAGTATGTAGATGCAAAGAAGCTGGGATCCCCCCGGGTGGCGTGGGAGCGGGCCGAATATGGTCACCTCCTCCACTTTTTGCCAGGCTAAATCAGGTGTGCGAGTGGTGCTTAGGCAGTGAGGCAGGTTTTCATGCCGTTGGGTACATGTTGTTCTGTAGGTTAATGTGTGGTCCCCCTTGCCCACCAGGTCAGCCACACCTGAGAGCCAACAGTTCTTCTGTTTTCCCCCAGGGGAGTCTTCTATAAGTCCCACTCACTTATGTGGCAATAGCAACAGGATGGCTGGGTGGAGGAGTTTGTGTGCTGGGTCTCATCCACAGCAGTCCCCGGCTAACCTTTACAGAACTTAGATGTTATTGTAGGCAGTGGGATGGGCTGACTGTGGTCCTCCCTTTCACCCACTGCTAGGCAAAGCCAGGTGTTTGGGTGGTGTTTAGGTGGTCAGTGGGCTCTCAAACTGCTGGTCATGAGATGTGCGGCTGTTCGATTCACAGTTCCTCCTTCTCACCAGGCATGCTGCTACAGGGAGACTTTGCCACTTCTGTTTACCCCCAGGGGCCTCCGCTGTAAGTCCCTCTCACCTAAGCTGTCATAGCGCCTGAATGTCTGAATGTCTGAATGTGTGAATGCCTGGGTGGCAGAGGTCCCAGCCTCAATAGTACCTGGCTTGTAGACCCCGTGTTTAAAGGCTACTGCAGGCAGCTAGATGGGCCTACGACCTCCAAGGTGTTCCATCCACTCTCTTAGTCGCATCCAAAGCCTCAAAGGTAGCTTCCCATCGTCCTTGTCTCTCTGGAGGCCCTCGAAGATCGCCCGCTTCTGGTGCCAGATCTGTCTGGTCGGACGTCATTTCGTGCCAGTCCCCAGCTGCAGCAGGCCTTAGTCCCCTCTCAGGTCATATGCGCCAATTTGGTAGGTATGCCCAGTAACAGGGAAGCCAAGGAGGGATGAAAGGCCGCAACGGCAGGCATAAGAAACCTCGGGTACAGCCCCCTACAGCAGAGACCTGCCCCTCTCTTCATCAGCTTGGGGTCTCAGCTCGCACCCACCTCAGCCCGTGGCAGTCTCTCCGTCCTTGATGCACCCCACTAGATGGAAGCCGCTCTTCCACCACCTACAGGTAAGTATGTCCACGGCCTTCTTTTCCAGGCAGCGTCACCACTGGAGTGGGCACACAGCACTCTTAGGCTTCACAGAGGTACCGGCGAGGGCAAGGTCGCCCCCTCTGGTGCAGTCACGCCGGTGATCAAATCATGTGTCCGACCATCACCATTTTCTCCCCCGTCTCTCTCTCTGCAGGCCGTGGGCTACAGCTGGTGCAATGTTCCCATCCCCGGCCGCAATTATTAGTCGCCCCCAATATGTGAAGAGTTGGGGCAGCAGTTGGGAGGGTTTCAGTTACGGGTGGGAGCCGGCATTGCTCCCGCACACAGGTAGCTGCTGCAAATAGCAGCTCCCTACATATGTGAGCAATGTTTTGATCTCTTTCCCTGCCTGCATGTTAGCGGGTAGGAATAGAGATGAAAACTCTGTTTTCAGCAAACTGAAGCATTTTGACAGCTCCCGCCCGCTGAAACCGGAGTGTTTGCTTTTGCTTGGCAAGAGTTGTCAGTTCCTGTAAAGCAAAAGCAAGCAACTACCTCCCAAGGGTGGGCACCTTGGGTGGAAGCAGGAATCCGACCTTTGGGATGGTGGTCCCCAGGGCCATGTATGGCTCTAAGAGGGGGGCTGTGTGGCCCCCTCCATGTTTTCAATTTTGCCCTGGGGAAGTCGTGGTCCCAGGGGCAGGTGGTCAGTGCGGACCTTCTTGTAATTACATATTGTAGCCCTGGGGTGGTGGTGGTTCCTGGGCATTAGGGGGTATGAGCGGCCCCCCATTTAATTTACCACATTTGGCCTCGGGGAGGGGAATGGTCCCCTTGGGGCTGTAGGGGTAGTGTGGGTGAGGGTTTGGGGGGGTTGTCCATGCGGCCTCCGCACATTAAATTATTGTAACCCTAGGGAGGTGGTGGTCCCCGGGGCACAAGGGGGTCTGCGCAGCTTACCTGCACATTAAATTAATGTAGCACCAGGGAGGTGGTGGTCCCTGGGGCCTTGTGCTATTACTTGCCCCAGGGGGGTCGTGGTGCCTGCCCCAGGCCCGAGGGGGAGGGGTTCCATTCAGGCCCCTGGGGTGGTGGTGGTGGTCCCCAGGGTTTTACTAAACCGTAGTAGGGGGCCCGCTGTGCACCCTCCTATATGTTTGGAATGCCCCCGGGACCTGGGGGGGGGCAAATAAAAAAGCAAGCACAAGAGACCACAGTTGCTTATTTTTGTGAATTTCACAGTGAATTAAAAAAAATGTTTTTAGCCCTTGTGGGGCCCCGAGGGAACACCTGAACCAAGGCTTTTTTTTTTGCTCATTTTTTTTGGGACTCAGCTGAAGCCCAGTCCCAGAATGTCTGCCAGCACTTCCTCGGTGAAGCGTTGGCAGCCAATAAAATCTCCGCACAAGATCAGGACTATTCGTAAAGGATCATGTCCCTAGATATAAAAGATTTATACCAAATAAAAAAAAGGGTGATCTGCAAACCAAAAGCTAACTTTCTGCCAAATTTGGTGTAATTCCGTCCAGCGGTTCAGGCTGCAGACGTGTCTAAACAGTCTATGGGAATTAATAAGGGAAACACACCTTTATTGCGCCCCCTTTTTCTCAGCTCCGCTTGACGGATCACCCCGAAACTTTCCATGCACAACATGACCCTAGAGGGCACTTTTTTTTTGAACATTTGGTGAAGATTTGTTAAACGGTGCCAAAGATAAAGGCAAGTCAAAAAAAACTTTTCTATGGAAACTATGTCCTAACTATAACTACCTACTGGTGACTGCCAATAGGTAATATATATATATTTGCTCTCATGTGGACAAATTTGCGGCTCTAGTGATAATTGGATTGTGGACTGTGATAGGGATAAAACTGTCATAACACTTGTTGTTAGTAATATTTAACCTTTGTGAAACTAAAACACAGTTCCATTCAATAGTGCACTCAGTGGGGGAACATGGCGGGCGGCAATGAGCGCGCGTGCTGAGACGTGCACCTGAGCTCCCCGGCTCCATTTCCCGCAAAGGATCCCTTTGTCCCGTCGCATGCAGGCGCCATATGAGCGCAGGGAGACGCTCATATGCAGGAGAGGAGTCTGGGGCGGCAAGTTGGAGCAGAGCCGCCCTGGAGCTCCGAAGAAGCCACCGAGCAGCGGCTTACATTTCCCTTCTGGGGACTGGAGGCAGAGGCAGCACTAGCACCAGCTGCCCTGCAATCCCTCGGAAACCACCATTGTTGGAGTGTGCTGAGCCTCTGGATTCGGATCGACAGCTAAGCAAATCGGCTCATGAGGTTGGGGCCTTTATTTCTACCCCTCTGCCAGCCAGGAGTTTTTCAGCTACAAGTAAGCTTAAAACTTTATTTGCACATAAGGATTACGTGGGGGCATAAAAACTGGGAAATAAACTAGGAGACTTTTGTAGGAGGGAGGAGGATTGTAATGTAAAAAACCCAAAATTAAAGCAGAAGTCTGTTAGGACTAGTACCAGGGTTAACCCCTCTCTGCGGACATATTTTAGAGCCCTCCCGATTGTGTCTACCACTTCGGATTCACCAATGAGTGAGGATAAGGTTACCGAGGGGGGGGTCTGCACCTAACTCTGCTGTAGATTTACCTCCTAACCTACCATCATGTTTACATCCCAGCTCCCAGGAGGCGAATGAGGCCAGGGGCGGCATTTTTGTGGCACAGGAAACTCCGCATCATCTGGCAGGGGCAGAAATTGTAGGAACCTCACAGATGCTTGAAAATTTACCTCAAAGCACTCCATTAGAGCCTAGTTCTTTGGAAACTATGGCCCTCATTCTGACCTTGGCGGTCGGCGGAGAGGCGGCGGTCGGACCGCGAACAGACCGGCGGTCAGAAAAATGGCATTCTGACCGCGGCGGTCACCGCCGCGATCGACCGCCACTTCCCCACTCCGACCGCCACGGCGGTCATGACCGCCGGGCTGGAGTTTGCGCACTCCGGCCCGGCGGTCGTCCCAAGACCGCCAACGGTATCATGACCCTGCCTACCGCCGCGGTTTCTGGCGGTCGGGAACCGGTAGGCACTATCGGGGCCAGGGAATTCCTTCCCTGGCACTGATAGGGGTCTCCCCCACCCCCCACTACCCACCCGAGTCCTCCCCCCACACCCTCCACCCCCCTGCCACCCCCCAGAGGTGGTACGAACCCCCTCCCCACCCCCACCCCGACATGCACATACATGCACCCCGACATGCACACACCCCCAACATGCACATATACACACCCCCTACACACACATACACAACGGGGACACATACCCGCACACATACATGCAGACATGCGCACCTGCCGAACAGCACACATTACCCATAGACACAGCAGCACCCCCCGCCCGCATACACGCACTCACACACCCCCTCTACACACTCACACGCACACCCCCATGCACGCCCACATCACACAACACCCCCCTCCCCCTCCCCTCACGGACGGTCAACTTACCTTGTGCGTTGGTCCTCCGGGAGGCGACGGGAGCCATGGGGAGGTGACCGCCAACAGAACACCGCCAACAGAACACCGCCACACAGATATGTGGGTCGGAATTCTGTGGGCGGTGTTCTGCTGGCGTGGTGGTGGAGGTTGACCAGTCTCCACTTTTCCGCCGACCGCCAGTGTGGCTGCTGGCGGTTTCCCGGCGGAACGCTCCCAGCGGTCGGAATGCGCACAGCGGCATACCGCCGCGGTCGGCGGTCTTCACCGCGGCGGTAACTCGGCGGTCTCGCGAAAAGACCGCCAAGGTCAGAATGAGGGCCTATGTTTGTTTCACTGACCAAAAACAGAAAAAAGGGGTTCTTAACCTCAGAGGCGAATCAAGCTGAAATAATATTAGCCTGTGAGTCCTTGGAGAAAAAAATAGATCTTTTGGCTTTGTGAACCCAGGCACTTGAAGAGTCAGTGGAGACTATGAGAGAGGATCTGAGAAGGAATAAGGAAGAGAGTCAGCAGTTAAAAGGAACGGAATGGGACTTGCAAGAGAAGTTGAAATATTTAGAAAACAATTCAAGAAGGAATAATCTTAGAATACTGAATGTCCTGGAGGAAGTGGAGGGGTCGGATTTGAAGCGATATTTAGTCTCTCTGATTAAAAAGGTTATCCCTTTGGATGAGACAGAGGATCAGATTTTCAACGATATTCAGAGAGTGCATTGCGACCCTTTCAGGAGGAACCTGAGCATCAAGAAACCGCAAAGGATCTTGGAAAATTTTCAGACTTATTCGCTGAAAGAAAAAGTTCTTGGAAAGGCGTTAGATCTCGGTTCCTTGGAGACTGGGGGTATTAAATTTGAAATCAGGTCTGACCTCTCTAGGGCAACATTGAATAGGCAATGGGAGCTAGGAAAACGTTTGGAGGAACTCAAAAACTTAGGTGCGGAGGCCCGGTTAAAATTTCCAGCCAACCTGCGCGTGATGTTTAATAACAAAATCGGATCCAGTTGCGGCGGATGATCTTATAGAAACTATAAAGAAGGGGAAGATGGTTTAAGGAAGCTGGGGAGCTCAATGTGTTTCAAAAGGGGGCCTAAGGGCCTACTAATGGTGGTGGGGGTTCTCCCAGGGAGGGTGGGTAGGGGCACGTTAGAGGGGTTTGTGGGGGTGCACTAAGGGGTAGGCATGTGGGGAAAAAAAATTAAATTAACCTCATATACTCAGATTTATTTCTACCTGGAAAAGAGCCAGGGGACCCAGGGAGGCAGGAAGGATCTAGTGAAATTGATGTCATGGAATGTTAATGGGTTGCGTGTACGAGCTAGGGCGAGGAGAGTTCTGCAATTTCTTAGGGACTCTCCAGCCTATATCATAGTTTTGCAGGAAACACATTTGACTAAAGAGGAAAGTGCAGTTTTGTTTAGAACACAGAGATGGGTAGGGGATTTTGTTACTACCGAGCACAATTTTAACACAAATGTAGTGGCGATTTTGGTCAAGCGTCAGTTGAATGTCACCCTATCTAAGGTGTTAGGGGATAAGTTAGGGAGGTGGATTATACTTAGATTGCAGTTGGGGGGTAGGGCATTTATTCTGGTAGGATACTATGGTCCAAATGCGATGATTTGGAACCTCTTAGAACGGTCTTTTCCCATCTCTTGAGATTTTCAGATCCAATTATTATGATTGGTGACTTTAATGTGATCCTTGATAGCAGGCTCGACAGGTCAGCAAAATCTAGGTCAGTGGGTACTCTAAAGTCTCAGCAATATTTAAAGTTAATGATGAAGGACTTTAGCTTGTGTGACTTGTGGAGGCAGAGAGAAGGACAAAAGCAGGAATTTTCCTTCTATAATCAAAAGTACGGTCATACATCACAGATTGACTATTTTGTAGTGGACCACACTATGGGGGTGATTCTAACCCTGGCGGTCGGTGATAAAGCGGCGGCCAACCCGCCAACAGGCTGGCGGTCCAAAAAATGGAATTCCGACCCTGGCGGGAACCGCCAACACAGCCCGCCACATTAACACTCCGCCCACCGCAGCGGTACAGACAAACAGCGCGGCGGTCACCGCCAACAGGCAGGCGGCAGACAATATACCGCCCACAGTATCATAACTCACCAATCCGCCACCTTTTCCGGGGCGGGAGCCCCGCCGATAAAAACACGGCGGAAACAGACTACGAACGGGAAAACGCTCACCTCTACGCACTCCACGAGGAAGGAGGACAGCATGGAACCCGAATTAAACATACTACCTGCTCTCGTCTACCTGCTCATCTACCACGAGTACGAACGCCGGCGCAGACGACAACGGTGAGTACTGCACCTACGACACACGGGAGGGGGGAGGAGGAAAGCTTACGGCACACACATATGCGACCCCCACCCCCCAAACTATGTACACACCAATGCAGAGCAACAAGTCACAGTGACACCACCCAAACCCTCCTGATAAATGCAAAGACATAATTAAATTGTGAATAAAAATGTATGTACAAAATAGGCTCTGAAAAGTTATGGTCAACTAGCCAAAAAATCAATATCAAAATAAGTCTATATACAGTGCAATGGATAACCGAGGCAATTAGTCCTGCACATCAAAAGAAAATCGAAGTGTCCATGGGCCAAAGTGTAACAACACAAGGGCAAAGCCCACACAGGAGATCTGAGTCCTCTGGAGAGAACACTGCAGGGGCATCTGATGAAAAAACTACAGGCACCTCAGGGGGAAGGGAATGGGGGGGGGCACCACAGCCACATGAGTCCACGACGCCAGAACCACGAAGGGGCCACCATGCCTACTGTGCCATCCTGGGGAGTGCAAAGCCACAGTCTCTCAAGTCTCTACAGTAGGTGGGTTGCCCACTGTTCCATCCTGGGGAGTGCAAAGCCACAGTCTCTCAAGTCTCACAAGTGGGTGGGTTGCCCACTGTGCCATCCTGGGGAGTGCAAAGCCACAGTCTCTCAAGTCTCACAAGTGGGTGGGTTGCCCACTGTGCCATCCTGGGGAGTGCAAAGCCACAGTCCATCAGGTGGATTACAGTCTCCACTGGTCAAGGAGGAGGCATGGTGGGCACAGTGAACCGTTAACAGTGCATGCAGGAAGGGCCCAGCGGAGCGGTGCTTGAGACAGTGGGGCCCAGCGGAGCTGTGCTTGAGACGGCGGGGCCCAGCGGAGCGGTGCTTGAGACGGCGGGGCCCAGCGGAGCGGTGCTTGACAGGAAGGGCCCAGCGGAGCGGTGCTTGACAGGAAGGGCCCAGCGGAGCGGTGCTTGAGACGGCGGGGCCCAGCGGAGCGGTGCTTGACAGGAAGGGCCCAGCGGAGCGGTGCTTGAGACGGCGGGGCCCAGCGGAGCGGTGCTTGACAGGAAGGGCCCAGCGAAGCGGTGCTTGACAGGAAGGGCCCAGCGGAGCGGTGCTTGAGACGGCGGGGCCCAGCGGAGCGGTGCTTGACAGGAAGGGCCCAGCGGAGCGGTGCTTGAGACGGCGGGGCCCAGCGGAGCGGTGCTTGAGACGGCGGGGCCCAGCGGAGCGGTGCTTGACAGGAAGGGCCCAGCGGAGCGGTGCTTGAGACGGCGGGGCCCAGCGGAGCGGTGCTTGACAGGAAGGGCCCAGCGGAGCGGTGCTTGACAGGAAGGGCCCAGCGGAGCGGTGCTTGAGACGGCGGGGCCCAGCGGAGCGGTGCTTGACAGGAAGGGCCCAGCGGAGCGGTGCTTGAGACGGCGGGGCCCAGCGGAGCGGTGCTTGAGACGGCGGGGCCCAGCGGAGCGGTGCTTGAGACGGCGGGGCCCAGCGGAGCGGTGCTTGACAGGAAGGGCCCAGCGGAGCGGTGCTTGACAGGAAGGGCCCAGCGGAGCGGTGCTTGAGATGGCGGGGCCCAGCGGAGTGGTGCTTGACAGGAAGGGCCCAGCGGAGCGGTGCTTGAGACGGCGGGGCCCAGCGGAGTGGTGCTTGACAGGAAGGGCCCAGCGGAGCGGTGCTTGAGACGGCGGGGCCCTGTTCAGCGGTGCTCTTCTGCACGGCGGGGCCCTGTTCAGCGGTGCTCTTCTGCACGGCAGGGCCCTGTTCAGCGGTGCTCTTCTGCACGGCGGGACCCTGTTCAGCGGTGCTCGTCCAGTAAGTCAAGGGAGCCAGACCTGGCCTGGACTCCCTGCTCAGTCGCCCTCCGACCGTGCTGTTGCTGGACCCTTCGGTGACGGAGTCCTGGGCCCTTTGGTGTTCTCCCTAACACCCGGGATGGGGCTTGTGGGCCCCTCCTGCTCCGCGCTCCTGCTGGCTGACTTCTCCGCCCTGCTGCCCTTTCGCTCCTTAGATGGGGCTCTCGGGCCCTTGCCTCCCCTAGCTGTTGTGGCTGGTGAAGTGGGCGAACTTTGCTCCTTGGGGGCAGCCATGTCAGTCCTCTCACGGCGGCCCTTTAGTTTCCGGGTCCTCTTGCCTGGGGGGGGGCCTGGCTGTCCCCTTGCTGCTGATTGAAGTGTCACTGCTGGCAAAGGGTGGACTCCAGAACCCATGCACCACAGTGACACTCGAAGCTGGGCTGGTGGTGGCTGAGGTGCTCTTGGGACTCTTTGCAGATGGAGGGGGTGGGTCAGTGGAGGGAAATAGGTCAAGATTAGCGAGGAAAACTTTCTTAGGACCAAGGTAAAAGGTAGGAGAAGTGGTGATGGGAGTGGGAAGAGGATGTGGTTGTAGGAGAGTCAGGTGTGCTGTCTTTGGGTGCAGGTGCTTGTGCTGGAGGCTGTCGTGAGGTGGATGGCTGTTGGGTGGGTGTCTGCCTGCGTTTGTGTGTCTTGGAAGAGGGGGTGACAGACACAGTGGGAGAGGACACAGGGGACGTGTAAATGGTAGTGGGGGTGGTGACTGCACGTGTGCGGACTGGACTGGAGGGTGTGCTGGTGACGGAAGCACTGGCTGATGGTGGTGCGCATGCAGGTGTGAGTGTAGACGTCACAGGGAGGAGGAGGGAGACGAGGAGGAGGGGGACACAGAGGTGGTAGTGACTGTTGGAATGTCTGCATCTGGGTGTTGCTTGCGTGAATGCTTGTGGGTTCTGTGGTGCTTGTGTCTGGATGAGCTGCCCTTGGGTGTTGAGGTGTGTGCAGGCTGGTCTGATGGTGTGGATGGGATAGGCTGAGGAACAGGAGACAGAGACAGGCTGGAGGCAGTCAGAAGAGGGAGGCTGGAAACAGGGACAATGGCTGCCGTCAGTGCTGAGGCCAGAGCATTGAACGATCGTTGATGGGAAGCCTGACCCGAATGAATGCCCTCCAGGTAGGCATTGCTCCGATGCACCTCCCTTCCTACCCCCTGGATGGCATTCAAAAGGGTAGTCTGCCCAACAATGATGGTCTGAAGGAGGTCAATGACCTCCTCACTGAGGGCAGCAGGGGTAACAGGGGCAGGGGCTGAGGTGCCTGGGGCGAAGGAGACGCCCGCCTTCCTGGGCGAGCGGGCACGGAGCGTAGGCTGAGGGGCTGCTGGGAGGGCGGGGCTGGTGCGCTGGGTGGCGGCTGTACCTGTAGAGGCAGGGGGCCCGGATCTTGCCGCCACCGCTAGGGAGCTCCCATCCGAGGACGTGTCGCTGTCGCTGGTGTCACCACCGGTCCCCGTTGTGGTGCTCCCCTCGCCCTCCGGATCACTGGTGCCCTCGGTGTCTGTTCCTGGTCCCACTGGGGCCTTGTGACTTGCAGCTCTCTCGTGCTCTGATGCCAATTCTCCTCCGCCTGATGATGCTAATGCACACATGCACAAGAAGGTTGGGGGGAGAAAAACGAAGACCAGGTTGAGTGCATGCAATGTCAACACTGTTGGCGGAGAGGACAGACACAGGAGCCTCATGCACTAAGCCGCGCATTCGGGGTACACTACTCAGTACTTCTGACTAGGACAACAGGTCTAGAGACGACAAAGGCGCACATGTGTGATGCTGGACCATCGATAGCTGTACTTGTCACCCTACAGAGGTGGGGGCCGGGAGCACAGGGCCGTGCCTAAAGGAGAGGACTACACTACAGAAAGCGCCCTGGCCTAATGTCACCCACAACCCTCCTCCCCCACCCAGACGCCTCCACTGCGCAGAGAGATAGCAGAATGTGCTGATACTCACCCCCTTGTGTCTGCTGTGATGTCCTCAAGCGCCCATCCAAATCAGGGTAGGCCACCGCCAGGATCCGGGACATCAGGGGGGTCAGGGTACGACTGGCACCCCTCCTAGGTTGGGAGGCCATCCCCAGCAGTGACTCGGCGGTCTTCCTGGTCCCGCGGCGGATGTCCTCCCACCTCTTGCGGCAGTGGGTGCCCCGTCTGACGTGGACCCCCAGGGCCCGGACTTCCTTGGCGATGGCACGCCAAATGTCCACTTTCTGATGGGCGCTGACCTATTTGACATGTACAGGGTGGGAAGGAAAAATCATCAATTTTCTGCATGTTAGATGCGATTGGCCCCCCCTCCCCAACCTTGCCATATGGCACATGCTCTCATCTGTCGTGCGTTGCACTCCTCATTCGCCCCCCACCCCACCAACTTACATCCACCCCACTCCACACAGGCATAGCCCATTCAATGTGCACCCAGTGTACTTACCTGTTGGTCTGGAGGACCGTAGAGTAACGCATACTGGGGGAGGACCCCATCCACAAGTTTCTCCAACTCCTCAGATGTGAAGGCAGGGGCCCTTTCCCCAGTCGCAGCAGCCATTGTCATTTCCAGACCGAGGTCACAGCAGCACTTGCAGTATAGGTCCTCTCCTGTGGATGATCAGGTCTCGAGTGATTAAGCAGATAGAAAATGGCGGTCACGCTCGCGGCGGTGCGTACCGCGGCGGTGCGTACCGCGACCGCCGGCGCACCTCGTCATTGGCTCCTGAAACCCATAGGCTTCAATGTTACCCAATGCGGCTTCGTATAGCGGTCTTCGACCGCCTACCGCCACGGTGTGCCACGCCAGCGCATTGACCTCACATCCCATTGTCCCACTTCACAGGTCAGGCAGCCGCCATTTGAAGGGCCCACATGGCATAATTTGTACTGCGTCACACAGGCCTAGGCCTTGCATTGCCACACATACACGCCTTTCAATACATAGATAATCGTGTGCTATGCATGCAGTGGTGAACGTACCTGTGATTTGCTTGACTCTGTGCTCCATGTTGTCCTTCCTAGGCACCGTCCGCTGGGACTTGCGAGGAGAAGGATGAATCCTCGCGTGTACCGACCGCTGGTGGACCTGTCGACAATGGAAGAACGCCATATCATACTACGATACCGACTTGACCGAGCCACTATACATGAACTGTGTGCCCAGCTGGAGCCAGCCCTGATGTCCCCCATCCGCCAACCCACAGGAATTCCCCCTCTAGTGCAGGTTCTGTCAGTCCTCCATTTTTTTGCAAGTGGCTCATTGCAGACAACAGTGGCCATGTCATCTGGAATGTCTCAGCCTATGTTTTCAAAAATCTTGTCTAGAGTGTTGTCTGCCCTGACGAAACACATGCGGCGCTACATTGTATTCCCTGAGGAGGTTGATTTGGCCACTGTGAAGGGTGATTTTTATGCCCTTGGACATATCCCCAACATAATTGGTGCCATTGATGGGACCCATGTGGCTTTAGTACCCCCAAAAGACGATGAGCAGGTGTACAGAAACAGGAAAAGTTACCATTCTATGAACGTCCAGGTGGTCTGTTTGGCTGACCAGTACATCTCCCATGTGAATGCCAAGTTCCCTCGGTCAGTGCATGACGCGTATGTGATGCGAAATTGCAGCATCCCTTATGTGATGGAACAGCTACAGAGACAACGTGTGTGGCTAATTGGTGACTCTGGTTACCCCAACCTGCCTTGGCTATTGACCCCAGTGAGGAATCCCCAGACCACGGCAGAGGAACGGTACAATGAGGCCCATGGGCGAACTAGTAGGATCATTGAAAGAACCTTTGGCCTCCTGAAGGCCAGGTTTAGGTGCCTGCATATGACAGGGGGATCCCTGATGTACTCACCAAAGAAGGTGTGCCAGATCATCGTGGCCTGCTGTATGCTTCACAATCTGGCATTGCGACGTCAGGTGCCTTTCCTGCAGGAGGATGGTCCAGATGGTGGTGTTGAAGCAGCTGTGGAGCCTGCGGAGAGTGAAGAGGAGGAAGACAAAGAGGACGACCCAGACAACAGGGACAGAGTTATCCAACAGTATTTTCAGTAGCACACAGGTAAGAATCACCCACGCCATTTAACATTTATTGAAAGCCCCCTGCATCTTTACTTTGTGTATTTCCCCCCAGTTCTTTTAAACTGATGTTTGATTTTCCCTTCCCTTTTCAGTGCTGTATGACCCACTGCGTGACTTCTGCTTGGTTAGCCCATGGACTAATGCTTATTGACATCGGTATGTTGTCATCACAAAAATAACATAACATTATTGATCAGTAATGTGTTATACATTTGTAAATAATACAGGCTGACTCCAGAATGATTTCAGTGCAATGAGTGATTTATTTTTAGTGCTAGATATTGGTACATGATATTAAAACGGTGATGGGTGAGGGTGGAGTTATGTCCATGGCAGAGTCCAGTTCTCGGTCGCACAGGTGCATTGTCCATATGCCTGTGGAAGGATGGAGCAGGGGCAGTTCAAGGTTGGACAGGGTGACACTGTGGGACAGTGGAATGACATCCGGGGGGATATTAGGCTGGCCGGGGTCTTGGCATCCTACTCTGTCTTCCTTTGAGATCTCAGGTTCCTCTTGCGGGGTGGTTGTTCTTCAGCAGGAGGTGGGGTTCTGGTGGGCCGTCGTTCTGTGGGGGCCTCCTGACCACTAGCGCCGGCGGAGGTGGTAGGCTGTTCCTGGCTAGTGACAGGGGCCCTTTGTGGTGCCACATGGTCCCGCAATGTGGTTTCTATCCGGTTGAGTGCCTGGACTATGGTCCCCATAGCGGTAGCGATGTTCCTGAGTTCATTGCTGAACCCCATGTACCGTTCCTCCTGCTGTGCCTGGATCTCGGTGAACCTGGCCAGTACCGTCGCCATCGTCTCCTGGGAGTGATGGTATGCTCCCATGATGGTGGTGAGGGCCTCTTGGAGAGTCGGTTCCCTGGGCCTGTCCTCCCCCCCCTGTCGCACAGCAGCCCTCCCAGTTGCCCTGTTTCCCCGGGCCTCTGTCCCCTGGAAGGTGTGCCCACTACCACTGCCCCCAGGTCCCTGTTGTTGTTGGGGTGTTGGGTCAGCCTGGGTGCCCTGTAGTGGCGGACACACCGCTGATTGACGCGTCCGCGAGACAGAGGCATGGGCCCGCTGGGTGGGAGCTGTGCTTGTGTTCCCAGAGGGGGTTGGGTCTGCTGTGGCCTGTGTCTGTGTGTGGGGAACCGACTGTCCAGAGTTCCCCGATGGTCCGGGCTGGTCATCAGGTTCTAGGTCGACAGAGCTGCTGTCCTCGCTGGGGGCCTGTTCTGGGGGTGGGATGGACAAATCTGGACCCTCCGTGGCGGTGTGTTGGCGTTCGGGCCCTGCAGGGGTAAAGGAGTGTGGTTATTGTTTCGGTGTGTGCCATGGCGTGCATTTTGAGTGCCCTTGGCCCCCAGTGCTGGCATTCCTTTGTGGGAGGTGTTGTGAGGGTGGTGGGGGTGTATGGGTATGTGCAATGGTCATGCTTTGGTGGTGGCTGTCTATGGTTTGTGTTGGCATTCAGGGGTTGGTGTTGTTTAGGGGGGTTGTGCTGGTGAGACATTGGCAGGGAGGTTGTGTGCTGGGGGTTGAGATTGGGGGTGAGGGGGGGGTTGACATGCTGGTGGTTGGGGGGGGGTGAAGTAGTTGAGATTCGACTTACCATAGTCCATTCCTCTGTGTACTCCAGCGAGGCCATCAGGATGCAGGATGTTTACCACCTCTTGCTCCCATGCTGTGAATTGGGGTGGAGTGGGTGGTGGTCCGCCGCCAGTCTTCTGCACAGCGAAGTTGTGTCGCGACACCATCGAGCGCACCTTCCCCCATAGGTCGTTCCATCGCTTTCTGATATCTTCCCGATTTCTGGGATGCTGTCCCACAGCGTTGACCCTGTCTACGATCCTTTGCCATAGCTCAGCCTTCCTTGCTATAGTGGTGTGCTGCACCTGTGTGCCGAAGAGCTGGGGCTCAACCCTTATAATTTCCTCCACCATGACCCTGAGTTCTTGGTCCGAGAACCTGGGGTGTCTTTGGGGTGCCATGGGGTGGTGTGGATGAGGTGTGGGGTGGTGTTTGTGGTGATGTGCGTGGTGATATGTGGTGATGTGTGCGTAGATGTGGTGTGGGTGATGAAGTTGGGTTCCTGTGTGTGTTGGGGTTTTTGTTTGCTGTGCTCGCTCTCTCTATCTCTATCTCCTTCTCTCCGATTTCCAACTAGTGGGGGTTTGTGGGTGATGTGGGTGTGTGTTTTATAGTTGATTGGATGTGTGGGAGTGTTGTTTGTATGTGTCTCAGGTGTGTGTATTTCAAATTGTCCAATGTGGCTGTGTTTTGGAGCTGTGTGTGTATTTTGAGCGCGGCGGTGTGTACCGCCAATGGAATACCGCGGTTGAAAGACCGCCGCGTGGATTCGTGGGTCAGAATGGCATGGGCGTGTTTGTGTTGGCGTGACCGTGGAGGTTTGGTCATCTCCAGTTTTCCGCGGCCCGCTGATGAGGCGGCCTTCCTTGGATGTCGGATTGTTGGCGGTTTCACAGTTGGTGGTCAGAATGACCGTGGCGGTTTACCGCGGCCGCGGCGGTAGAATGGCGGACTTCTGACCGGCGGTAAGGGCCTTTTACCGCCGAGGTCAGAATGACCCCCTATATGTCATTTGGTAGAGACTATAGTTTACTCACCTGCCCATTTATCAGATCATGCTTCAGTGATGTTAAGTTTGAGTTGTCCTCTTGAGGCAGGTGGGGTTAGATGGACTTTTGATCGGTCTCTCTTAATGGAGGATGAGATTATTTGTACCCTTCGGAAGGAGGTTGAGGATTTCTTTAGGGTGAATCAAGGGACAGCATCAGAAGCAGTAATATGGGACACTTTTAAGGCAGTGGTAAGGGGGAAAATCATAAGTCTTATGAGTTACAGGAATAAGAAATACAGAGAAGAAGTGAAAGCTTTAGAACAACAAATAGCTTTATATAATACTTACTACAATAAGGGTGGAGATCGGACATATTTGGAGAATATGATTTCTCAGTTAAAGTTGCAGTTGGAATCTGTTTTTCAAACTAGGATTACTAAGCGATGGGAGGCAAGAGAGCAAATCCACTTTGAATATGGAGAAAATACGGGGAAATTACTAGCTTGGAAGTGTAAAAAGGATCAGGGGCGTAAGAGGGTTAAGGAATTGGTGGATACTCAGACAGCGGTTAGTGTTGCATCTCCAGTGGCTATACGGGAGGTGTTCTATAAGTTTTTCTCAGATCTCTATACTGAGAAGAGGGAGGTAAGCGAGGAGATGATTGGTGAATGGTTGGGAAGTGATGTGACTCCCCGTTTGTCGCAGAGTAAACAGAGCGATTTGTCAGACCTATCACAGAGGGGGAGATAAGAGCAGTGTTAAAAGAGAGTAAAAATGGTAAGGCCCAGATGGAATTCTGGTGGAGTTTTATAAAACATTGGGGGATTCTATAATCCCCTTTTTTCTCCAACTGTTTTCAGAGATTTTTGAGGGTCGAGCCGCTATACCGGCTTCTTTGTATGGGGCCACTATCTTGCTTATTTTAAAACCTGGTAAGCCTCCATCGAAGTGTGATTCCTATAGACCGATTTCTTTTTTAAATAGTGACTATAAGCTTTTCGCTAAGATATTGGCGAACAGATTGAGTAGGGTTGTGAGTGATTTGGTCCATCCGGACCAGAGGGGATTTATCAGAAATAGGTTTCTATATGAGCAGATATTTAATTTGATGGGGGCTATTGATTTAGCTACCACCTTCCAGGATCCCTTAGCAGTTATAGCGGTAGATGCAAAGAAAGCTTTTGATAGAGTGAATTGGAAATATCTATATACAGTTTTGGACGGTTGCAATTTGGGGCAGAACTTCTGTCATGTAATTCGATCTATATATCAGACACCTGAGGCTAGGTTGTTGGTTAATGGTATTTTAACTGATCCTTTTAAGATTACAAGGCGTACCAGACAGGGCTGTCCTCTTTCTCCTCTCTTATTTAATCTGTATATAGAACCTTTGGCAAGGAGAATTAGGGCAGGATTTGAGAATTTCCCCATTTAGGATTAAGGGCTGGGAGAAGAAAGTAGCTTTGTTTGCTGATGATCTTCTTATCTACACTTCCGATCTACGGACAACGATGCCTGCTTCGTTGGCTATTACAGAAGAATTTGAGAAGGTTTCAGGCAATTGTATTAATTCTGACAAAACCAAAATAATGGTCTAGAACATGAAATGTATAAATTGGTGTGCCACAACTTGTATGAGGTATTTAGGATTGTCCATTGTTCATGATCTGAAACAAATACCTGTAGTAAATATTAGGTCAATTACAGCTGAGTGTAACAAGTTAATGCTTGGTTGGTTACATCTGCCGCTTACATTATTGGGAGGGTGAATCTGGTTAAAATGATAATATTGCCCAAGCTGAATTTTCTCTTCAATTCTATTCCGTTATTTTTCGATAAAAAATTGTTGGTTTTATGTCAACAGAAAATAACCTCCTTTATATGGGCACACAAGGGCCCTAGGATAGCTTGGAAGAAGTTGTGTAGGAAAAGAGAGAAGTGGGGTTTGACTCTCCTGGATGTCCAGTACTATGCGTGGGCATTCCATCTAAAGAATACTAGTATGCTGTTTGCTTCTCCAGATTTGTCAGCAGTGGGTACAATGTTTAACTGTATGGTGGCTACTGTAAAGGGGGGTGCAAGGTATTTTCTATATAAGTTCGGGGATCCCAAATTCTTCAAGAAAGTTAAATTGAGAATACCACAAGATGCTGCTAAAGTTTGGTTTGAGGTGCGTCGAGTGGCAAAGATTCCATGTTATAGTCTGGGCGCTCCAGTTTGGGATTCTCCAGGGACTCCTGAATATTTAACATATGTATTGGCTCGACCTTTAAAGAGAGCTGGAGTTGAAGTGTGGGGGGATCTGATTGAGGCAGGGATATTGTTGTCTTGGGATGAGTTTACAGAAATAACAGAGGGATTTATTTCAAGATTGAAATATGTCCAGATAAGGAATTGGTCTTGTGAGCCCGCTATTACTTTGGGCTATGCAAATCATCTAGAAGATGGTTTGGTAAGGACTCATGCCCAAGTACAAAAGGTTTCTAAATGGTATTGGGGAATGTTGGATGTTTCTGAGGGTGATTTTAGATTATCAGTAGATTTATGCAAGGACCACTTTCCTCGTGGCCAGGTCCAGATTTGGTGGGAAGTGTCAATGCGAGGGGTGTTCAAAATTGTTAAATTGGCTTCATTGAGGAGGAATCATCTTTTTACCCTGCATAGGGCCTTTTTCTCCTCTGATAGGATTTCCAAGATGAGGAGAGGCGAGGATGTGATGTGTGCGAAATGTGGATTGTCAAGGGCTTCTGGTATTCATATGTTTTTTGACTGCCCAATGGTGTCTCCCTTTTGGAGGTAAGTATGCATAGCTCTTTCAGCTATTTTTGAACAAGAAGTCTATTTAACTTTGTCTTTAGTTATTTCTTTGGTACTGGAAGGGGAAGAATCAACTATATGGACTGGCTTAACGTTTTGTTGTCTATTTCATGACGAGACGTGGAAGCAAGCAAGACAAATAGGAATATGAAGATAAAGGTTTGGTCACATCAATAGGAATGGAAAGACACTTTAGTATAATGGGTTGTGTATTTGTTACCTGCCTCCTATGATTAAAGAACTCAGTTGCTCTCGTGTTTTGGAAACCGATTTTAGTTAGTGTCTGGGTGAGAGAGCTTGGTTCTCACTAATTCACTAAATCTAGCCATTGAAAGATGGTCCTGCTTTGAATAGAAGACTATATAGTCCGTTTTTTGTGTTAATTGTAGTTTGGAGCACTAGAATATAAACAGAAAGTATCATGGCGTGTGTTGCTCGTGATCAAGGAAACTTAGGTGGTCATTACAACCCTGGCGGTCGGTGTTAAAGCGGCGGTAAGACCACCAACAGGCCGGCGGAAAAAATGGAATTACGACCGTGGCGGAAACCGCCAACAAAGACAGCCACTTTAACACTCCGACCGCCACGGCGGTACAAACAAACAGCACAGCGGTCACCGCCAACAGACAGGCGGGAGACAATGTACCACCCACAGTATCACAACCAACCAATCCGCCACCTTTTCCGGGGCAGATTCACCGCGAACAAAAACATGGCGGAAACAGGACTCCAAAGGGAAAACGCTCACCTCTGCAAACACCACGATGAACCAGGACGCCATGGAACCAGAGCTCCACATTTTACCAGCCTTCTTCTTCTTGCTTCTCTACCAGGAGCACAAACTCTGGCGGCGAAGACCACGGTGAGTACTGCACCTATGACACAGGGGAGGGGGAAGGGAAAAAACAGTGACTCACACACGCAACACACAACACCCCCACCCTCACCCACTACAACACACACACCAATACAGCATGATACATTACAGTTACACCCTCCAACCCCCCCGGAAGAATGCAAAGACAAAAGGAAATGAGCTGAACGATTGCAATATATAAAAATTCAGTATTCAAATAATATACATACACTATTTACAAATATATACACCAAGAATATTAGTCCAGGGTATTCCACCCTTAAAGTCCGTGGACCACTGGGCCCACACTGCATGGGCAAGGCCCACACAAGATATCCGAACGTGACGGAGAGAACACTGCAGGGGCATCAGATAGAAATAAAACAGGCACCTCAGGGGGAAGGGAAAGGGGGGCACCTCAGCCGGTTGAGTGCACAACGCCAAATCCACGAGGGGGCCCCGTGCCCACTGTTCAATCTTGGGGAGTGCAAAGCCACAGTCTCTCAAGTCTCTATAGTGGGTGGATTGCTCACTGCTATATCCTGGGGAGTGCAAAGCCACAGTCTCTCAAGTCTCTACAGTGGGTGGTTTGCCCACTGTTAAATCCTGGGGAGTGCAAAGCCATAGTCTCTCAAGTGGATAACAGTCTCCACAGGTTCTGGAGGGGGCTTGGTGCTCAGAGTGCTTCATCCTGCCAAGGACTGAGGTGGTGGAGGTGACTCTCCACTGGTTCTGGAGGGGGCTTGGTGCCCAAAGTGCTTCATCCTGCCAAGGACTGAGGTAGTGGATGTGATACTCCACTGGTTCTGGAGGGGGCTTGGTGCCCAGAGTGTTTCATCCTGCCAAGGACTGAGCTAGTGGAGGTGACTCACCACTGGCTCTGGAGGGGGCTTGGTGCCCAGAGTCCTTGATCCTGCCAAGGACTGAGGTGGTGGATGTGATACTCCACTGGTTCTGGAGGGGGCTTGGTGCCCAGAGTGCTTCATCCTGCTCGTGGCAGCCTCAGTAGCATCAGTGCATTTGGCGCTCATGGGCCTGCGGTGCTTGTGGCGGTCCTGTCTTTGGCAGCAGTGCTTCTGGCGGTCCTGTCTTGGGCAAAAGTGCCTGTGGCGGTCCTGTCTTGGGCAGCGGTGCTTCTGGCGGTCCTGTCTTGGGCAGCGGTACTTGTGGCGGTCCTGTCTTGGGCAGCGGTGCTTGTGGCGGTCCTGTCTTGGGCAACGGTTCAGCTGCTGGCGGTCCTTTCTGGGCCAGCGGGGCTGCTGCTGGCGGTCCTCTCTGGACCAGCGGGGCTGCTGGGCGTCCTCTCTGGGTCAGCGGGGCTGCTGGCGGTCCTGTCTGGACCAGCGGGGCTGCTGCTGGCGGTCCTCTCTGGGCCAGCGGGGCTGCTGGCGGTTCTGTCTGGACCAGCGGGGCTGTTGCTGGCGGTTCAGTCTGGACCAGCGGAGCTGCTGCTGGCGGTCCTCTCTGGGCCAGCGGGGCTGCTGGTGGTTCTGTCTGGACCAGCGGGGCTGCTGGCAGTCTTCTCCGCCATGGTGATCTTCCCAGACTTGCCGGGTTTCTTGTGCCTCTTCCCCACCTTGGAAGGTGTAGCTGCTGACTCCACACTCCCACCTGTGCCCCTCGGGCGGCTTTGCTGGCTGTTGTCTTCCCCCTCTCCCACTGGGCACTGGCCAACTTTTGATGCTTGACAGGTGGGGGACTGTCCGTGCTGTGGCTCCTTGCCACACTGGCTGCCCTGCTGCCTGGTGCACTCCAGAATCCGGTGACTACTGGCACCACTGGTCCCGGAGATGTTGTGGCTGAGGTGGTAGGTTGGGACCTGGAGAGTCGGGCCCTAGGAGACTGACGGGGTGGGGGAGATGAGGGAAAGAGGTCAAGTGTGGCCAGGAAAAGTTTCTTAGGAACACTGGGACGGGTAGCTGGAGGGGGTTTGGGAGTGGAGGAAGAGGTTGTGGTTGTAGGAGGTGTACGTTTGGTGACTTTGGGTGACGGTGCATGCGCTGGAGGCTGTCGTGAGGTGGATGGCTGTTGGGTGGGTCTCCTGAAACTTGGCCAGTACCGTTGCCATCGTCTCCTGGGAATGATGGTAGGCTCCCATGATGTTGGAGAGGGACTCGTGAAGAGTGGGTTCCATGGGCCTGTCCTCCCCCTGTCGCACAGCAGCCCTCCAAGTTTCCCTGTTTCCCTGGGCCTCTGTCCCCTGGACTGTGTGCCCACTGCCACTGCCCCCATGTCCTTTTTGTTGTTGGGGTGGTGGGTTAGCCTGGGTTCCCTGTAGTGGTGGACACACTGCTGATTGACGTGTCCTGGGGACAGAGGTATGGGTCCGCTGGGTGGGTGCTGTGCTGGTGTTTCCAGAGGGGGGAAGCTCTGTGGTGGCCTGTGACTGTGTCAGGGGAACCAACTGTCCCGAGGTCCCAGGTGGGCCAGGCTGGTCATCTAGATCCAGTTGGACAGAGCTGCTGTCATCACTGCGGTCCTCTTCTATTGGTGGTGTGGACATGTCTGGAGCCTCCTGTGCGGTGACGTTGGGTAGGGGTCCTGCAGGGGTATAAAAGCATGATTATTGCATCTGTGTGTGCCATGGTGTGCAATGGGTGGGTGACCGTGTACCCCAGTGCTTGCATTCCTGTTTGGGACCTTGTGTGATGATGGTTTAGGGGGGTGTATGGGTATGTGCAGTGGCCATGCTTTGGTGATGGGTGTCCATGCTTTGTTGTTGCATGCAGGGCTTGGTATTGGGATGTGTGGTTTGTGATATTGGGACATTTGTGAGGAGTTGGAGTGATGGGGGTGAGGGTGAAGGTGGGGGTATGTGATGGCATGCAGGTAGGGTGGGGGATATAGTAGTAAATAATTGCCTTACCAGATTCCATTGCTCCATCTACTCCTGCGAGGCCCTCAGGGTGCAGAATAACCAAGACTTGCTCCTCCCATGTTGTTAGTTGTGGAGGGGCGGCGGGGGTCCGCCACCAGTCCTCTGAACCGCAAGGTGGTGTCTTAATACCACAGAACGCACCTACCCCCGTAGGTCGTTCCACCTCTTCCTGATGTCATCCCTATTTCTTGGTGCTGTCTCTTTGCGTTGACCCTGTCCACTATTCTCCGCCATAGCTCCATCTTCCTAGCAATGGAGGTGTGCAGCACCTGTGATCCGAATAGCTGTGGCTCAACCCGGACGATTTCATCCACCATGACCCTGAGCTCCTCAGAGAACCTGGGGTGTCTTTGCCGTGCCATGGGGTGGTGTGGGTGATGTGTGCGGTGGTGTGTGTTGTGATGTGTGGGGTGATATTTAGTGGTGTGTTGTGTGAGGTGTGTGGAAGTTATGTGGGTGATGGTATTGTGTGCCTGTGGATGCTTGGTTGTAGTTTGTAGTGTCTCTCTCTGGCCTCTTTCTGGATTTTTGTCATAGGGGTTTGTGGGTGATGTGGGTGTGTGTTTTATATTGTATTGGGTGTGTGGGAGTGGTGTGTGTATGTGTATCAGGTGTGTGTATTTGTAATTGTCCAATGTGGTAGTGTTTTGTAAAAGTGTGTGTATTTTGAGGGCGGAGGTGTGTACCACCAATGGAATACCGCGGTTGAAAGACCGCCGCGTGGATTTGTGGGTCGTGATAGTGTGGACGTATTTCTGTTGGCGTGACGGTGGAGGTTTTTTTTTTTCGCAGTTTATCACTGACCTTTGGTGTGGCGGACTTGTGTGGGTGACTAAATTTTGACGGATTCCGAGCTGTGGGTCATAATGACCGTGGCGGAATTCCGCTGCCACAGCAGTGTGTTGGCGGTCTTCTGCACGGCGGTAAACGGCTTTTACCGCCAATGTTGTAATGAGGGCCTTAATTTCTGAAACACATTGAGTGTTGTATGTGTCATTAAAGACTCACGTTAGCAAGCCACATGTGACTGGGACTTTAGTTTTTACTCGGCAGATACTGATCGCTTTAAGTAAGATGAAGATATTTGGAATTTAATAGGGGGTTGCTGCCCCATCCCGGTCTGCCGCATTGTGGCAAAAGACTAAGCAACTTTAACAGACACACACACATATATATATATAAGTATATATATATACGTACGTATATATATATATATATATATATATATATACATATATGTATATTTGTGGAAAAAACCCAAAGGTTACAGGGATGTTATAGTTAGGCTCTGAATTTGCTCATGCAAAACCTTCGAAATTCACCAGTTACAGTTATTTCAAGCAACTATAACTCATGCCCTAAGGTACATATTATTCACGCCACAGCCACACACAGTTTTTTGGGGAATATTTTTTCCGGAATTGTTACACTGATATTATCAATGTTGTTATAAAGGACTGCTGTAATTCTGGGGTAATTATCAGTGCATGGTGAGGTCTCGAGTTATGCTTCCCTTAGGGCATGAATTATATATCTTAATATATCCATAACTGGTGAAAAATATAAGGTTTTGAACGTGTAAATTCAGAACCTAACTATAATGCCCCTGTAACCTGTGGTTTTTTAAAAATAATTTCTATGTTTTTAAATTCTATTTCCTAACTATAACATCACTGTAACCTTTGTTTTTTTCAGTGAATTTCTGTGGTTTTTTTACGTAAAGTAATTTTTATTGCTATGCATTAATCCAACCACTGCCATGCACAACCCCTATAACCACCCAACCCTCAACCCTCACCGTGCATAACCTTTGGCCGTGTGCAGTGGGGGTTGGCTGCAGGGCCTGACCTGTGGCCAGGTCCTGCGGTCAATCCCCTATAAAGAAGAGAGAGAGAGAGAGAGAGAGAGGGGGAGAGAGAGAGAGAGAGAGAGAGAGAGAGAGAGAGAGAGAGAGAGAGAGAGAGAGAGAGAGAGAGAGAGAGAGAGAGAGAGAGAGAAATACAGTTGTTTCAGACTTTGATGAATTATATACTTAGAATTAGATATTTCCTGGCAAATTGAAAAGAAATTTTTTTTTGTCAATTAAAAAGAGTGCGATCACCATTCAGTATGTAACTTTATTTATTTATAGTTGAAAAAAAACAAAATTAGGAAATGACCACAGACTAACCAAGACTGGCACCCTTAACCTCCAGTGCGTATGTCTGAAACCTTAACCAGAGGTGATTCCTTATTGTACAGTGTCCAGACTCAGCTATGACATTCAACCCACAGATTTTGGGGGGAAAAAGTCTTCAGTGTTCCATCACCAGGGATGTTTAACAGTCAAAACACTAGAAAATAAAAAGACACACTGTATTGAGGTACTAGGATTGGAACCTTCAACCTTCTGACAGTCGAAGAGTTTTACCATAAGGCCAGAAGTGACCCTGGTCTGCTATTCGTCAAACCCTAACTATAACATATGGTCAAACATCTTGCAAGTTTGATGCTTTGAAGTCATTGTATGCAGTGACCAATGCAATAATAATCTCTCTCTCTCTCACTTCCGTTCCAGTATATGATGGACGGAAGAGAGAGAAAGAGAAAGCGACAGAGAGAAAGAGAGTGAGAGAGAACTGTGGGGGAGCCTCAAGGCCTCTGCGGTTCTAGCTGGCTCTCTGCATCCTGCGGGAGCCATCACTGCTCCCAAAATCAGAGAGCTGCTTTAAATAGCACCTCCCTGCTTGTGAGAGCAATGTTTTAATCTGTTTCCCTGCACCCATATTTGCATACAGGGAAACAGATGAAAACTCCACTTTCTGCAACCTGGAGCTGTTTGACAGCTCCCACTTGCAGAAAGTGGAATGTTTTCTCTAACTTGGCAGGAGCTGTCAAAGCTCCTGCCATGCCAAAGCAAACAGCTATGTCCCAGGGGTGGGCACATCAGGACATAACAGGAGCCGGCCCGAAAGCGGGTTTGGGGGATAGGGGGCGTGGAGGTCCCCAGGGCCATCACTGGCTCCTCGAGGGACAGCCCCCTCCTATGTGAAGTAGCCCCGGGAGGGGAAGTGGTGGCCCCAGGGGCTGCGAGGGTACGTGATGGACCCCGTTCCTTCTTTAAATTGAGCCCTGAGGAGGTTGCAGTCCCCAGGGCTGATGGAGGTTGCATGGCCCCCCCACATTCATTTTGATTAAAGCCCCGGGGAGGTGGCAGTCCCTGGGGCAGCGGGAGGGGCACATGGCACCCTTGCACTCATTATGAATAAAGCCCGGGGAGGAGGCGGTCCATGGGTCATAGAAGTGCCATAGGAGGAGGCCCGTGCTCCCCGTCCTTCACTTAATTTTCAGATGTCCACCCTGACTTGCCCCACTTCCATAAAAACAAGCTCAGGAGCCCACACTTGTTTTTTTTAAATTTTCACTAAATCCAAGGCCAAAAAACACTGAAACACCCTAGTAATAGTTTATGAACTAACTATAACTTGCACTTAACATATTACTTAAATTTTCACTCATGGCACGTTCTCATAAAAAAACAGATTTACACCCAATGATAAGAAGAACACTTTCAGAGTAAAATTCCATGTTTGTAAAAAACTGGTGTAATTCTGGTCAGCCATTTTTTTCTGTATAGTTGAGCACACTTTCCTGTGGAGTTAAAATGAGATATCAATGCTTTGGAACCCCCCTTTTTCTTGGTCCCTGCTTCTGGATTAGAACAAAATTTTTTATGAAGGAGCCAAAGTTGGTCACCTTTTTTTTAAAAGTTTCTTGCAGGAATGGTGTCAAAGTTATTTAGAAAACAAAAGATGGCTATCTTATGGAACCTCTAGCCTCACATTAAATACTCACTTATATCATATATATATATATATATAATATATATATATATATATATATATATATATATATATATATATATATGCATCCGAGTTTGAGGATAAAATATATACATATACCTTGTTAAGCTTGTGCGCCTTTAATTAGTTATGATGCTCTCAATGAAATGTAGTTAATTTATGATTTTAATTAAATGTACTTCAAACTATTTACACTTAATTTTGCAGATTTAAAAAGTAGTTTGCTTTAAGAATAAAGGAATGTTAATTCTTAAATTTCAACTATTTTTAGGTGTAAAATGAATATAATAGTTCTATATTTAGAATTAAAGTTAACATGTATTTATTGGGTTTTGTTTTTTAAGGTTAGGTGGGATTTTAGGGTTCATAAAGGGTAGAGTTTTACCTATGGACCTATTGCAAGCATTCCTCCTTTCACATTTTGGATGTTGGATGTACTATCTTAAGTGGCAAGGGTATGCCCAGACGTGGGTCCCGTGCTCACTGTGCCACCAAAACCAAGCTCACCTAACTGACAATGCCCAGGGTGAAACTTGTCTTGCTTTGCTTGTTTTCCAGTTCAGGAAATGGCCTGGCCATTCTGGCTGGACTGTATTGGAACAGGGATAAGACTGGTTTGTATATGGCTGGGTCCAAACTGATGTGGCATGTTGGACAAAATAACTATTGGTTGGAATGCTACCCTCAGCGATTGCCAGTGGTTAGTCTTAGAGCAAGCGTTCCTAACATCACATTTTGTTTGTTTGAGAAAGTAGCTTTCACTCAGATTGCTTTTCTTAGTTGCATCACACGGATTTTGCACATTACTTGGATGATTTCTGATGTGCTTCTTGTGTTGTTGGATTGATTTGTATTTTTATTAGCAAATTTAGCTGTCCAACAGTTACCTAATTATTGTGTAACCCTTTTTAATTTTCAGTTTGCATTCAGGACTTCTGTGCAGCACAAACATCATTTTTTGGATACATTGGATGAGCCTTAGAGGATGAATCCTGGGATTGGTGGTGCAGCTTTTCACATCAGTATCCAGGGTGGTCAGGGTAATTACACTGACTAAAGAGGGAAGACACAGGGACTTATTAATAAGATGTTTTTATACTTTATTAAATCATGTGTAAACTCATCTCCCATTAACTGAGAAACATTTTTGACTCATAATACAGACTTTTCCACCAACCATCATTTAGAGATACAGCATTGTATCACAAACTGCACTGTACAGTGTTAGCTACTGTCCATAAACTATACAGACACTGACATCAACTGTTAATAAATATATAAAAGTTCACAACAAATCAAATATATTATTTACTAAACCAAGATCCAAAGAGGGATTATATTGAAAGCCACATTACAAAATTGAAAGAAATGAATTATTTTGTAATCTGCAACACCACTAAATAATTTTATTGAAATGTTAACTTCCATTGCAGCCAATCGGGCTACCTTATTATATGAATTTTTAAGTTTTTTTTAATCTTAAGTCAAATTCACCATAAAGCTTTGCTTTCCTTTTGGAGATATTTGGTTACAGATATGAAGGAAACATGATTTTTTTTTGTCACCTTCACTACCCAAGACTGCCCCCCAAACTTTTGATACAGGTTTTATATTCCATCAACACAAAAAGAGATGTGTAATAAACTCAGATTTACGAAGTACTATCTCATATGAAAACCTGCAAAAAAGGTGCACTGATATCAGAACCTGAACCTAAAATGATTGAGTGAACTCTGACAGGCACCAACAGGTATGAGTCATTTCTGAATTTATCATTCAACTAAAAACATGATTCATCAACTTTTATGGTGACATTAATACATATGTATACGCTTTGGTAGCTAAGCATATTGTAAAGTCCTGGTATGGAAGGCACAATTTTCATTGTGACTATTAAACCAGATTACCTTGATTAATACAACTTTTGTATTAATATGACGGTTCCCCAGGTTACTTTTGGTCCTGATGAGACCCTTACATCCATAATAAGGGTTGAAACATCGTCAACAGCTTACAAGGCAGACCTCTTGCTCTTCCTTTGTGGCGAATTATGAACTGAGTTATTTACATAATTGGTTAAAAAACCAGGAAGGCTGTCTGGATTTTCATAGATACACCCACTAAACTATGTCAAGAAATATGAATGTACTGTTTTAATTTTCTTTTTGTGGTGTTTTTGTGTTGCCCTTGGGGAGCACAAATTTATACTACGTGATTCAAAAACAGTTTTTATAACAAGCGTGGTCTTTTTAAAACTATTTAATAAATATTTAGAATATGTTAAGTACTGGTAGCATGATGGATTTCTGTCAAAAACTATCCAGAAGAGAGAAGTTTGAGGTTGATTAATTCTTTGGCAAAATAATTATTTGCTTAATTTAAATATTTTTTCTCCAAATGAGTTTCACGTGACTGGTGTAAAACCTGTCACTAGAAATAAGGGGAAAATTGAGGAAACCTGTGAGGAGAAAGAGGAAAAACAATCACTAAATAAAAGCCTCACAGAGTAAAATTTGATCTGTCTATAGATCCCTTAAGCAATGCGGCAAAAGGGGAAACTATGTACCTTGCAATTTTAGAGAGTTTGCAAGCATAATGTTCGCCTCTTCATTTTCCCAGGAGGGAGGATATGGTATAATTAAATCCTTAGGCCCCCAATTTTGTGTGCCTAAGGCCTTGTCAGGAAATCTGCCCATCCACACAAATAACAACAGAAATTAGTTCAAGAAGAAGATCTAAATCGGTAAACGCTGTAACAGACCAGTTTTGTATTTTAGAGATAACGGATCTCTTTGCAAACGGATATGACCCATTAAGTCGCCAAAGAATTTCAAAACTCTTGCAAAATCTCCCCTGCCTTGACTCCTTAATTTCCTCTGAAATAAAAATTGTGTATTTTCCCAATAAGCGAGATCCTTCAAGATCTCGAGTGGAATTCCGAACCAGCGTAATTCCTTTATTAGTACTCTTGGAAAGTGAAAGGCTCCATTTAAATGGTTTTGATGTGGTGGACATTCATCGTAAATCTCCAGCAGCCTCTCTTGTACAGCATGGTATCAACTGGGGAGTTACGCAGCAGTTACCGCCGCTCCACTTTCAAGGCAACATGCTAATACTAAACTTGCAGATACTTTGACAGTCTATTTAAAGGGTGGAGATAGACAGATTTGAACCACTACTAGTCCAGAGATGAGGAAACTCAAGAGGTAGCTGCCTGGGCTTGGCTCTCTAGGAAGTTAAACAATAAAATAATTGAAATGGTAGTTCTAAACTTCCTTTATAGCAATAATATCTATCATATCTTGGAACATTGCAGGTTTTGAAGTTTCAACGATGAGTAGTTTGCAAAGATTTGCTATGGCAATTAACTGTCTCCAAGTAACTTGGTCTACAGCTAAAGTGGACTGGAACAAATATTTCATTTAGATGCCCTTGCTTCTAAGGTTAGACGAGATCATGACAAGGAAGGTCTTGCAATCCTGTACACAGCAGAGATACTATTGAATTTCAAACTCTTTCTTCCATCCCACAATAACTTACAATGCATCAAGATAAATCTCTCAAAAACATGTGCCTCCTGAGTGGACACTCTGTTCTTATTTCATTTATATGTCTCTCTGGGCCCCAAAGTCAATGTTTTGGTGATTGAGTTATTTGATCTAATAGAATCCATCTTTGAGTCAGGTGGTAATTTTCAAACGTTGATATTGGGTGACCTCAATGCAAAAATGACCAATGTCCTGCACAAAACCCAAAAAAACAAGGAGCCCGAGGAAGAATGGTCCATCCTAGATCATGTTTTTCCGGCTACTAATAAGGCAGATAAACGTGAAAGAATAATATTGGTATCCCTAAATGGAATTAATGGGGTGACTCTAAATGGCAGAATGGAAGGGGATATGCTGGCTGTCTTCACAAGGAAAAGGATTACTGGATTTTTTCTGTTAGACTACATTATAATCAGTTACGATTTATTTAATAAAATTAAGCTTCTCAAAGTAGAATTTATATAAGGGAGTGACCATGCATTACTCTACTCGGAGTTAGCAATAATTCTTCATAAACCACCGTCGTGGTCCTTAGCAGACAGTAATGGTGAGGCATTAACTGACAGCAATCGGGGTCGAATTATATGAACCTCTAAAAATATCTCTAAGACAAACTCAGTGATTACCTCTTGGAGTTGGAGCCATACATCTGAAGTGAGTAATCCTATCCTGCTTTTTGAAAAGCATATTTCAACAGCCATTCTTCCGCGTATAGGACGGAATGTGTCTAGCAATAAAATGGTCCCAAGGATAAAAAGTTCTTTAGATCTTCCCCTCTCTCACAAACTTAACAAGCTTATTCGTCTTCAGTTTACGGACTATTTGGTATCAAGGAGCAAAGAAATCTCAGCTTTGCGGAAAAGGAGTAGACAAATTTGTTGGTCCTACATAAAAGCCTGATAGGAACTGTGTTGATTAGCAGAAGTCTGCCTTCCAAAAAATAGTAAAGTTTTTTGGCAGCTTATATCTAAATTCCTTGGAATTACCAAAAATCCATCTGCAATTCCCATCTCGCAGAAGGAATGGATAAATGACTTCTCTTCTCAGAATTGTACTGGCCAAACCTAGCGTCGCCTGAGAAGGTGGAGTCTTCACTCATTATGTCTTCAGTCCAGCAAACTCAGCGTGTGACAGCTCCCAGTGCTAAGATGATTGAATCATACATAAGGAAGGCAAGTCCCTCAGCAGCAATGGGTCCTGATAAGGTTCTTAGCAATGCGCTTCAAAATGACCCAGAAGAATGGCACAAGTTCCCATATCTGCTTTTTTCCCACTGCTACGAAACAGTAAGTATTCCAAGCTCTTGGCTGCCAGGATAGTGGTCCTTCTTCACAAAAAGGGTTCCTAGTCATCTCCCAGTAACTATCCTCAAATTTCTCTCCTTGCTGCCACGGGGAACATTTTTGCTACTGGTGCTCTGGACCACCTTAAGGACTGGGCCTTTTCTAGGGGTGTGATACCAACAGTTCAGGTGGGATTCCAGCCCAAATGCTCAGTAACAGATAACATTGCTGTATTACAAACCGTCATTGATAAGTGTGTGGTGACTAAGTGGTTTATTGTGTGTTTGTTGACTTCTGTACCACATTTGATAGGGTTGATAAACTTACTGTTTGGAGGAAATTAGAGAGCATGGGAATCCCCTGTATTCTACTTTGGCTCATAGTCGCACTGCATACATCTACGTGGTGTAGAGCTTTAATTGGGGGGTAGTAAGAGGGGTAACTCCAAAGATTTTCACAGATAATGGCCTGAAACAGGGATGTGTTCTTGCCCTTCTTCTTTTTACCGTATGTCTTAGTCATTTACCGGTTTGTTGTCCCATGCTAGGACTTCTCCGCCAAAAATAGCTTCTCAAAATGTACGTTTTAATGTACGCTGATAACGTGGCCGTTCTTGATTTACCTCCTATCGGTATTCAGCGTTTATTACCAATCTATTTAAGTACTCGAAGGAAAACTTCCTGAAAGTAAACATATCCAAAACTAAGGTGATACCATTTAGAAGGAGGAAACTGTACTGTCCCTACAACTGGAGACTGGGAGAAAGGCCAGTTGAAGTGGTTGAAACGTATAGTTATTTAGGGAGGGCGTTCTTGCAGACTTTAGAATATAGCTCTCAATTTTCCACACATAGTGCTCAAGGCTTTTGATAATGTAGGTGGCTTAAAAAGATTTTACTCTGCCTCAGGCAAGAAACAGCTTTAAATCATCCTTGATATTTACCAAGTCAAGATACCTTCCATCCTCTTGTTTGCACTTGAATATATCCAGTTAACAAATAGTCAATCTTAAACATGTTTAAAGGTAGACTTCTCCAGTAAGTTTACATCCTTGAGCCAAGGCACTCCTATACAAGCATTACACCTAGAGTTTTCCATACCTAGTGCCTATTCTAGATCTTTGGCAAATGTCATCAGGAGGGCTTATAACCTCTTACACGTGATCAAAGGGTCCTTGAGAGCATTCTTGAGAGATAAAACTCTACGGGGAGATAGAAGGTTATATACCTTGAACAGCAATATTGCGATAGTTCTAGGGAAATTCCAATATTCTATAGCCTATTTGAAATCAGGGTCACCGCCGCATCTGGAATTGTTTTTAAAGAATTCAATGGCCAGCTTAAGTTTTACACTGAACACCGAGCATTTCTCCCAGTTGGCAATGTATAGGTCCCTTACAGATAACTTTGTATATCAAAGACCTCAGAAGTATCTGGGGTTCACCCTAGACCATAGTACCAGGCGGTGTACAATAATGCTATGCTTGGGCATGTTACCATTAAAAAACATTACTAGACACTGTAAGAACTCTACAGATAAGGCAGGAGTATGTGACCTTTGCTGGTGGGGATTCAAGATGTTCAGCATGTTTTATATATCAGCGCCTGTAGGAAAGTGGTAGAAGTGATGAATTATTTTATAAAACCTTTGCGTTATAAATATGGTGTGTCCAAAACCAGTGATTTGATAGCTTTAGTAAGGTCCCTGCCAGTTGAATTTGAGTGTAATTTATTGTATACATTTTTTTAAACGTTTTTATCTTTGTACTAATTGAAGGCATTTGTACTACTGATCATGTCTTTTAATTGTTTTCTCTTTTTTGTGATATTTATGGTCTTATGAATTGCTGACCTTCAGTTGAGGTCTAAATCAATCAATAAATTTGAATTTGAGGTCATTTCTCAATGTGATCAGTCGAAGGGGGCCGCAGAACGACCTGCCTAATGAACATTAAATAGCAGGGTTGCTTTTTGCAACCCTCTGTAGTAGGCCACAAACACAGGGGTGGTGGTATACAAGGAACAACATGTCATCATCCCTGGGTTAGCCTTACCAAATGGGAAGCTTTCTTTTTTTGAAGCAGGTCATATTCCTTAAAAAGGGAGGTAGTTCTTTAAAAATGTTTCACATAGATTCCATGGACCACTGCCTTTTCCGCCAAGGTCGCTTCGCACAAAGGGAAAGCTATCCTCCTTTGAGTTGTTGGTAACTGTTCTATGATTTGTAGTCATGGTAATAAACCATTGATACATCTCATTGCAAATCACTAATATAAGGGATGGCCTTTCATCCGCCTCCTAATTGTAAATTCACATCCCACAGGATTTTGAAGGGCTTTTCAGAATTGCAAGAACAGCTTAGTACATAGTAAAAAACATGTACAGTCACAACCCTTGCCCGATAGAGAGACCTGACTACATATGACAAGCCATACAGAGAAATCATACAAGTAACAGAGAAATCAAAAACAGACCCTTTTGTAACCTGATGTGATTGGGACAGTATAATTGCTTATCTTAACTCGCAGAAGTGTTACTAGTTCACAATGTATTCTCCACTAGTTCAAATGTATGACCCAGTGTTTGAAATGACGATGATTGCAAATAGAGGTTAATGTGACACTGCCTCTATAAAATAGTGACAATGCTGGATGTAGTGAATTAAGTAAAATTAGAGTCAGTGAAAGTGTCCATAGGAAGCAGGAAAAGAGAAACAAATGTGGGGGAGAATGGGGTGAGGAATAGACATGGGCTAGGACAGGATAAGCAAAACCGGACAAGACTGGAATCTTTTAGGAGATGTGTTGGAAAATGGGTTATGATAGGGCAGGTATGGTACCTACACCTAGCAACAAGCCACAAACCTCCACAAAAGTACAGTTAGGTCTCAGTAAATTAATCCCAGCTCTACCCTTGGTAGCTTAGCATTCGAGCGTCAAGGCTTAACTTAGGAGACAAAGTGTAAAGCATTCAAATATCACAAAACAGTAATTAAATAAAACACAGGAAAACAGTTTAAAAATCCAAAACCAATTTATAAAAATAGCTTATATTTTTATCTTTAAAATGACACAAAAACGATTAAAATCGGTTCAGGGGAACCGGAGATATGAATTTTTAAAGTATTATTATTTTCTAGCGCATAGAACAAAAAGCGCCAATCGGGTCATCTGGTTGCACCAGGACCGGGACAAAGTCAAACTTTCAGGCCGACCGCGATGGAGCCCTGCTCGGCTACAGGTCGCGGGAGGCCTCGGTTAAAAAGTTACCTTCTGACTTAGTCTTTATTTTGAAGTTTTTCTTCACCGGGACGAACCTGCCAGTTGGATCCGACCTCCTGGAGCCCTTGTCCGGATACGCGAAGTCGGTTTCCTCGGTGGTGATTTCTACCTTCGGACTTAGTCGTTTTTTCGAGATGAAAATCCTTCGACCGGGGTAAACCTGGATCTTGATCCGACGTCCGTGGAGCCCTTCTCGGATACGATGGCTGGAAGGTCCCGGTCAACTTTTTTACGTCGGACTTAGTCTTTTTTTCGGATGTTTTTCTTTACCGGGACGAACCACGAAGTCAGGCGGGTCGCGGTTGAGGCAAGCCGGCTAGAATTTCCGCGTCGGGTCGGTCACTTTATGGAGCTTTTTTCCAAAATTTCTCCAATCTTTTCCAAACTTCTGGGGCTTCACCCAGATGTTCTTTTAAGGTTCTTTTGGGGTCCACAGCTCACCCCAAGGGTCCAGAAGTTCTGTGATGGTCCTTGGGAAGTGCGGACTTCAACTCCCAGAATGCACCTGGCGCAAACTCCTTTTTGGCCACTGGACAGTGGTCAGCTGGTCACTTTTTCAGGAGTTGGTGCAGGGGGACTCTGGTTAGCAATTTTTCACCTGTAGCAAACAGGGAGTCCCTCCCTTGAACCAGTGGAAGCCAGGCAAAGTCCTTCTTGTGGTGAAGCCCAAGTGTGCAGCTGGTGCAGTCTTTCTGAGTGCAGGGTCCAGGTGCAGGCCAGGGGTCCAGCAGGGCAGTCCTTCTTCTCCTTGTAGTTCCTTCTTCTTGAAATTTGGTGGGGATCTGAGGCGTGGGTGCAGGTCTGCCAGTTTTATCCTTGTTCCTGGGTGAAAAGCAGGGGGGCCCTGGTCCTCCAATCAGGGACAGGGTCGTCCCCCTGTGATGACCACTTCCTGGGAAGTGTGGCAAAAATCCATCCCAGAAGGCAACAGTCTCTAAAATCCAAAATGGATGAATCTGATTTTTAGAGGAGAGATCTGGCTGAGCCCACCCACTGGTGTGGCTAAAAATCATAAACACACCCCTCTCCTGCCCTCTCCTAATCTAATCAAGGGGGCACCTAGCTGTCTGGGGTTGCAGGATGTGGGGGTGTTGCTGGGTGCTCCAGATGTCCTTCTCTGCCTTTGAAGACCAGTTTGGCAGCCCTCCCCCTTCCTGCTTCCCCATCTGCTGAGGGGAGATTCTCTCCCCCAAGCACATTCCTTTGTGTGAAGTCAGGCCACTTCACACCTCATTAAAGTAGCCTGGCAGAAGCTGCTGCAGGCTGGCCAATCAGAGCACAGGAGCAAAACAATGCAGAGCTGAAATTGGCAACTTTTTAGGTAAAGTCTAAACTTTTTACCTGCACTAGTTATATTAAATCCAACAACTGGAAGTTGTGGGATTTATTATAACAATCAATTTGATACCAAATTCTTGGTATGTAACATTTAAGGAGACTTTAAATTTAAAATAAAGTCTGCCCATTCTAGCCTATGAAGGCCATTTACTTCAATGAGGGAAAAACGAATTTGGCTGTTTTTACCTCACCAGGGCTTATAAATCTATTTTTATAAAGTCCCTGCTTATAGTTACATGGCACCCAGCCCTAGGGGCACATAGGGCACACCTTAGGGGTGACTTATATGTAAAAATAAGGTAGTTAAGACTTTGGAAGTACCTTTAATTCCAAAGTCGAATTTGCATATAACTTTAATTTAAAAGCAGCCAGCAAGGCAGGCTTGCTTTAAAATGACACTGGGCACCTCAGCAATGCACCTAGGTGTGCACCACCTATGCTGTGGTCCCTAAACCTACATGCCCTACCATATACTAGGGACTTATAGGTAGGTTAACTTAGCCAATTATAATTAGCCTAATTTGCATGTCCATTTTACACAGAGCACAGGCCCTGGGACTGGTTAGCAGTACCCAGGGCACCATCAGAGTCAGGAAAACACCAGCATAAAGTGGAAAATGGGGGCAAAAAAGTTATGGGGCCTCTGCAATCAGCCCCAGTTTCTCACAAGATGTGATAACAGGGAAGGATAGAAAGTGCCTGATTACAAGTCAGCCAGAGAAGAAATAACATATGCAATTCTGCTCTACCTGGTCACAGCTAGCCTGGTGTTCCTGCACCTAGTTTTTCTGGGTGTGGGAACACTAAACTTGATTTTACCAGCCAGAAATTTCAGCCGGTAAAATTGCATGAGGGTTGGCTGCAACAGAAGTCAGGCTAGACCCCTTTGTCACTGAGAAACCTTTTCTTTAGCAGGTGGAGAGCATGCAATGCCCCCTCAACCACAAATATTCTTCCCTTTCCCTCCCCTACCCTCTCAGTCCACACCACCTCACAGGAAAACCACTGCACCCATTAACTACCTGCTCACAGCAGGTGGTAAATGAGAGTGTTAGAACTGGCATCCTTGGATTGGTTCTCCCCTAACTTTTTTGCTATCAACCCTCCTGGTTTGCTTACTTTGCATTTGCTGGCTTTAGGACTCCATTCACTTTATCATTGCTAACCAATATAAAGTGTTTTTAGTCTCTCCTTAAAACATGCTAGGATTGGCTTATGCCCAATTGGCACATTTTAATTTACCTGTCAGTCTCTGATAAAGTAGTACTGCCTGTACCCAGAACCTGTAAATGAAATGCAACTGGTGGACCTGCGGCACTGACTGTGCCACCCACTTAAGTAGCCCTTGAAACATGTCTCGGGCCTACCATTGTAGCATTTATGTATAGTTTTTAAACTGACACTTCAACCTGGCAAAATAAACATTTTTATATAAAAGCTAGTGAACATAAACAGGTGTACTATTCCCAGAATGCATTACTGAGCGCCCAAAGATTTACATTGTAAACAAACCAGTTAAACCACATTTCATCTTTTACACAATACAATTTGTAAATACCTTAAGGCATTTTATTTACATAAATCAAATGATATGTTAATTCAAAATATCAGACCAAATGTTTTGGCACACTTGAGCTTGAATTTTTGCAAAATGTCTCCACTCAACTGCGAAGAAAATGTATTCTCAGAAAAAACAATGCATTTCGGGTGTAAACCCTACGTCAGAGGTAACTGAGAGGAAATGAAAAAACACAAAATGTCCCATTACAAGTTTGGTGGTCCGAGGACAGCCAAGCCCACAATGGCAGTCAGGCTGCGTCACTCCTGGCTGTCCGACAGCCAGATTACAATGGTAGCGGTTGGACCACCTCCACCACCAGGATCATGGATCCCAGCAGGGTGGCGGCGGTCAGAGTCATGATCAGCCACAGCGGCTCTGAGTTCAGTGCTGCCATGTTGAACACAAGTCCTCTTTCTGCCAGCCTCTTCATGGCGGGGTTCCTGCCATGAAAAAGCTGGTGTAAAGCCAGTGCTGGGAGCCACAGGAGGGCCCCTGCATTGCCCATGCCTATGACACCACCCAGCCACCACCCTCAGAATGTGTACTGTCTGCTCTGCACACAGTGCGCATTCCGAGGGTGCTCTTGTGCAACAGCATTGGCCTGAGCTCTCTTAAAGGAGCCGAGGCCAGTGCCATGGCACTGTTTTTGCCAGTCTGAACAGTGGAAATGTAATATGATGTTTCCGCCAGTCAGCCCGGTGGAAACATCATATTACGACTAAGAGGGAAGACACCGGTATGACAGAAGCCTCCTCCCCACAGCTCCGGCAGTTGGATCATTCCAACCTCCAAAGTCGTAATGAGTCCATAGTCAGGTTCAGAGAACAATGTTCTGTACTAAATGTTTCACAATAGCATGGGATGGACCCTTCATAGAATCATAATATCTGGCATCTGTGATAAGTGGCAATACTGTTGGGAAAAGGTATCTAGGGCCAGATGTAGCAAATAAAATATTTGCGAGTTGCAAAGTGCGAGTCCATGCGACTCGCAATTTGCAACTCGCAAATTGGTATGCAGTACGGTGTCTCAGACACCGACTGCAACTCGCTATGGGGTCGCAATGACCCACCTCATCAATATTCATGAGGTGGGTCGCAAATTGCGGCCCCATAGCGAGTATAGGCACTCGCAAACATGGAGGCCTGCTGTCGTCAGCAGACCGCCATGTTCGTGACTGCTTTCAATAAAGCAGTTTTTTTTTTTTAAGTGTAGCCCGTTTTCCTTAAAGGAAAACGAGCTGCACATAAAAAAAAAAACGAAACCTTTAGTTTCGGTTATTTTTCAGGGCAGGTAGTGGTCCCTAGGACCACTACCTACCCTGAAAAAATATTTTTGGGTCCATTCACAAAGTGGAAGGGGTCCCATGGGGACCCCTTCCAATTTGCGAGTGGGTTACCATCCACTTGAAGTGGATGGTAACTGCGACACCATTTGCGACTGCGTACGCGTCGCAAATGGTATTGCATACCACTCAGACTCGCAAATAGGAAGGGAACACCCCTTCCTATTTGCGATTCCGAAATGCATATTGCGAGTTGGTACCGACTCGCAATATGCATTTCTGCATTGGGAAACGCGTTTAGCGACTCGCAAACGGCAATTTTTGCCGTTTGCGAGTCGCTAAACGTTTCCTACATCTGGCCCTTAGTGTGGCCAGTGGTGACCCCTAGATATCACCATGTCACATAACTAGAGGAATCAGAGGATACCAACATGCAATGAACTGCGCTGTATTGCTTAGTTAAACGTGAGTAACCAGCAAGCTAAAGTGCAAGAATAGGTCCGGATGAGAATGCAACCAAAGCTTGGAATGTGCTTAATCCCGAGATGCGCATGATGGTGTTATGATGAATAAAAACCATTGTGATATAATAAGGCTCCCGGTGTGTATATGACCAGAAAGAAAAGTGAAACCCAGAGTGCTCCAGTGAAGTAAATAAATATACCTCGGTGTAATGCATGGAGGTTGAATAAAGTGAACAAAACCCACAACAAATTAAGTGACTGGAAATCAAAACGTGCTTCAAATGTGTTCGTGACAAAACTTGCTGAAAAAGTACCTCCAAAGTAAACTCCGGAATGTAGGAAAGTTGGGCGGGATTAACGTTATGCATGCCAATTAATATCCAACCCACACCTCACCCGTGAAAAAAATGAATGCACTTAATTTAACACACTGCACAAATGGTGACACCAAACATTATGCAACCATGTGCCCACATACCTCTAACTAGTACCCAGCACCACAACGGTGTACACTAGACGTCCACTGTAGTGTTCAAGTGCTTTGTGGAGGAACCGCTGTGTAAAGGAGCCGCCAGGGGCATGTCACCAAGTAAACGAAAAACACAAGTGAAAAAAGTCTATGCTGCCTACTGCTTAGGTTTAAAGCGTGATGAGTAATCGGGACATAATCATCAGCACACTCTTTAACAGTGTAAAAGGCCATTAATTAGGACAGGATTGCTATTTATAACATAACATTTGCGTTAGTTCGAAAATTTAACTTCCATCGCCTTTCCTGTGCCACCCCTTTGGAACACGCACCCACACCTTTCAGTTTCCACTTCATTCCTCCACTTTTGCCTCTGTTCACCCAGCTTCCACTTTCATTCACCTACTAACCACATTCTCCTTTCATCCCCTGCCTCATTTGGGCATCTGCTATCATTCATCACCTGCTTCTTCTTCCCTTCAGAAACGGTGGCCAGGCCCGCATCTGACTCTCCACCCTCCCCCATCTACTGCCCAGTCACAGCAACCTGCCCTAAACTGGCATACACACCTCTCATCATAATCACCCCCAAACAAAAAAAACCACCCCTTGAAACAAACTTATTCCAGTCACTTTTACCTGTGTAGGGTAGGTGGGTGGCCAAATTCTAGGCAGCGTGATCGGCCAGCGCACAAGAGGCCAATCCCTCCACCTACCTCACTATATAACTTCCCCTAAAACCCTCCCATGCTTATCACCACCAATCCCTGTCTTCCGTGTCTTCTTTCTGCCTCGAAAGATCCTGTGGAGAGACTAGAATGCGTCTTTGCTCTCCACGGGGCCCTTAAAAAGATTTCCAAAGTTAAAATTGTGGAAACACACCGATATGTAGTTGTGAGTGTTGCACAGGACCCTGATAATTTCTCCCTATCTGAAGTATAAAGACGGTAATGTATACAAGATGTGAACAGTAAAATATGGCACAGAAGCCACAGTGAATATGCTGTCCTCGACCTTCACAGCAAAAAAAAAAAAAAAAAAAAAACACGAGCCACATTCACAGATTTAGAAGGTGGCTATATTACACAATTACAGATGATTTTTAACCATCAATCTAACAAGGGCAAGCAATAAAAAAATAAAAATAACATGAAAGAATGACACAGTTCTTGGTAGCAGGATGTGTAACATGTAATCCTTGTAACAACAAATAAGAACCGTGAAAACAATGCGTGCTCAAACCATGTAATTCGAACATCCAATGAATGGATTATACATCAATCCAATTATATTATATCAAGATTTTCACAACCTAATCCCACACTTAACATCTTAAAGCACAAGTAGAATCAAAAGGACACTGGTGTATGGTAAAAATACATTGAAGTAAAGTAAGCAATATCCTAATAAACAGCAAGACACTCTAGGGTTAATGAGGAATGTCTTTTAACCCCTTCGCTGCCAGGCCTTTTCCCCCTCCTGTGCCGAGCCTTTTTTTGGCTATTTGGAGCAGTTCGCGCTTAGGCCCTCATAACTTTTTGTTCACATAAGCTACCCACGCCAAATTTGCGTCCTTTTTTTCCAACATCCTAGGGATTCTAGAGGTACCCAGACTTTGTGGGTTCCCCAGAAGGAGGCCAAGAAATTAGCCAAAAAACAGTGAAAATTTCGTTTTTTTAAAAAAAATGGGAAAAATGGGCTGCAGAAGAAGGCTTGTGGTATTTCCCCCGAAAAGGGCATCAACAAAAGGTTTGCGGTGCTAAAATCACCAGCTTCCCAGCTTTCAGGAACAGGCAGACTTGAATCAGAAAACCCAATTTTTCAACACAATTTTGGCATTTTACTGGGACATACCCCATTTTTACGATTTTTTGTGCTTTCAGCCTCTTTCCAGACAGTGACAGAAATGGGCATGAAACCAATGCTGGATCCCAGAAACCGCAACATTTCTGAAAAGTAGACAAAATTCTGAATTCAGCAAGGGGTAATTTGTGTAGATCCTACAAGGGTTTCCTACAGAAAATAACAACTGAAAAAGAAAAATATTGAAATTGAGGTGAAAAAAATATCACTTTTTCTCTACATTTTACCCTGTAACTTTTACCTGCAATGTCAGATTTTTTAAAGCAATATACCGTTACGTCTGCTGGACTCTTCTGGTTGTGGGGATATATCGGGCTTGTAGGTTCATCAAGAACTCTAGGTACCCAGAGCCAATAAATGACCTGCACCCTGCAGTGGGTTTTCATTCTATGCCGGGTATACAGCAATTCATTTGCTGAAATATAAAGAGTAAAAAATAGCTATCAAGAAAACCTTTGTATTTCCAAAATGGGCACAAGATAAGGTGTTGAGAAGCAGTGGTTATTTGCACATCTCTGAATTCCGGGGTGCCCATACTAGCATGTGAATTACAGGGCATTTCTCAAATAGACGTCTTTTTTACACACTGTCTTACATTTGGAAGGGAAAAATGTAGAGAAAGACAAGGGGCAATAACACTTGTTTTGCTATTCTATGTTCCCCCAAGTCTCCCAATAAAAATGATACCTCACTTGTGTGGGTAGGCCTAGCGCCCGCGACAGGATATGCCCCAAAACACAACGTGGACACATCACAGAAAACAGAGCTGTTTTTAGCAAAGTGACTACCTGTAGATTTTGGCCTCTAGCTCAGCCGCCACCTAGGGAAACCTACCAAACCTGTGCATTTCTGAAAACTAGAGACGTAGGGGAATCCAAGATGGGGTGACTTGTGTGGCTCGGACCAGGTTCTGTTACCCAGAATCCTTTGCAAACCTCAAAATGTGGCTAAAAAAACACATGTTCCTCACATTTCTGTGGCAGAAAGTTCTGGAATCTGAGAGGAGCCACAAATTTCCTTCCACCCAGCGTTCCCCCACGTCTCCCGATAAAAATGATACCTCACTTGTGTGGGTAGGCCTAGCGCCCGCGACAGGAAACGCCCCAAAGCGCAACGTGGACACAGCCAAATTTTTGAAGGAAAACAGAGGTGTTTTTTGCAAAGTGCCTACCTGTAGATTTTGGCCTGTAGCTCAGCCGCCACCTAGGGAAACCTACCAAACCTGTGCATTTCTGAAAACTAGAGACCTAGGGGAATCCAAGATGGGGTGACTTGTGTGGCTCGGACCAGGTTCTGTTACCCAGAATCCTTTGCAAACCTCAAAATTTGGCTAAAAAAACACATGTTCCTCACATTTCTGTGGCAGAAAGTTCTGGAATCTGAGAGGAGCCACAAATTTCCTTCCACCCAGCGTTCCCCCACGTCTCCCGATAAAAATGATACCTCACTTGTGTGGGTAGGCCTAGCGCTCGTGACAGGAAACGGCCCAAAACACAACGTGGACACATCAAATTTTTTCATAAAAAAACAGTGCTTACCTGTGGATTTTGGCCTCTAGCTCAGCCGGCACCTGGGGAAACCTAGCAAACCAGCGCATTTTTGAAAACTAGAGACCTAGGGGAATCCAAGATGGGGTGATTTGTGGGGCTCTGACCAGGTTCTGTTACCCAGAATCCTTTGCAAACATCACAATTTGGCCCAAAAACACTTTTTCCTCTCATTTCGGTGACAGAAAGTTCTGGAATCTGAGAGGAGCCACAAATTTCCTTCCACCCAGCGTTCCCCTAAGTCTCTCCATAAAAATTGTACCTCACTTGTGTGGGTAGGCCTAGCGCCCACGAAAGGAAATGGCCCAAAACACAACGTGGACACAACATATTTTTTCACAGAAAACAGAGGTGTTTTTTGCAAAGTGCCTACCTGTGGATTTTGACCTCTAGCTCAGCCGGCCCCAGGGGGGGGGAAATGCCCTAAAATAAATTTGACCCCCACACCCCCAAACCCCCCCTGCCCAGGAGCGACCCTTGCCTACGGGGTCGCTCCCCCTGCGTGACATTGGCGCCAAACAACAAATCCCCGGTGCCTAGTGGTTTCTGCCCCCTTGGGGGCAGATTGCCCTAAAATTGACCAATCTGCCCCCAAGGGGGGCAGAAATGGTCTAAACACAGTTTGCCCCCCAGGGGAGCGACCCTTGTCTGATGGGTCGCTCCCCATCTCTAAAAAAACAAACAAACAAACAAAAAAACACAAAAAACAAATTTGCCCTGGCGCCTACAGGTTTCTGCCCCCCCTGGGGGCAGATCGGCCTAATAATAGGCCGATCCTCCACCAGGGGGGGCAGAAATGGCCTAAAATAAATTTGCCCCCTGAACCTCCACCCCCCCCGGGAGCGACCCTTGCCTACGGGGTCGCTCCCCCTGCGTGACATTGGCGTCAAAAAAAAAATTCCCGGTGCCTAGTGGTTTCTGCCCCCTTGGGGGCAGATTGACCTAAAATCGACCAATCTGCCCCCAAGGGGGGGCAGAAATGCTCTAAATACAGTTTGCCCCCCAGGGGAGTGACCCTTGTCTGATGGGTCGCTCCCCATCTCTAAAAAAACCACACAAAAAAACTTTGCCCTGGCGCCTACAGGTTTCTGCCCCCCCCTGGGGGCAGATCGGCCTAATAATAGGCCGATTTTCCCCCAGGGGGGGCAGAAATGGCCTAAAATAAATTTGCATCCCCAACCCCCACCCCACCACCAGGAGCGACCCTTGCCTACGGGGTCGCTCCCCCTGCGTGACATTGGCGCCAAAAAACAAATCCCCGGTGCCTAGTGGTTTCTGCCCCCTTGGGGGCAGATTGACCTAAAATCGACCCATCTGCCCCCAAGGGGGGCAGAAATGCTCTAAATACAATTTGCCCCCCAGGGGAGCGACCCTTGTCTGATGGGTCGCTCCCCATCTCTAAAAAAACAAACAAACAAAAAAAAAAACACAAAAAAAAATTTGCCCTGGCAACAAGAGGTTTCTGCCCCGGCCGATCTGCCCCCAAGGGGGCAGAAATGGCCTAAAATAAATTTGCCCCCCCAACCCCCACCCCCCACCAGGAGCGACCCTTGCCTACGGGGTCGCTCCCCCTGCGTGACATTGGCGCCAAAAAACAAATCCCCGGTGCCTAGTGGTTTCTGCCCCCTTGGGGGCAGATTGACATAAAATCGACCAATCTGCCCCCAAGGGGGGCAGAAATGCTCTAAATACAGTTTGCCCCCCAGGGGAGCGACCCTTGTCTGATGGGTCGCTCCCCATCTCTAAAAGAACAAACAAACAAAAAACAAAACAAAAAAATAATAATAATTGCCCTGGCGCCTAGAGGTTTCTGCCCCCCCTGGGGCAGATCGGCCTAATAATAGGCCGATCTGCCCCTAGGGGGGGCAGAAATGGCCTAAAATAAATTTGCCCCCCCCAACCCCCCTCCCCTTGGAGCAACCCTTGCCTACAGGGTCGCTCCCCCTGCGTGACATTGGCACCAAAAAACAAATCCCCGGTGCCTAGTGGTTTCAGCCCCCTTGGGGGCAGATTGACATAAAATCGACCAATCTGCCCCCAAGGGGGGCAGAAATGGTCTAAACACAGCTTGCCCCCCAGGGGAGCGACCCTTGTCTGATGGGTCGCTCCCCATCTCTAAAACAACAAACAAACAAAAAAAAAAACACAAACATTTTTTTTGCCCTGGTGCCTACAGGTTTCTGCCCCCCCAGATCGGCCTAATAATAGGCCGATCTGCCCCCAGGGGGGGCAGAAATGGCCTAAAATAAATTTGCCCCCTGAACCCCCCCCCCCCGGAGCGACCCTTGCCTACGGGGTTGCTCCCCCTGCGTGACATTGGCGACAAAAAACAAATCCCTGGTGCCTAGTGGTTTCTGCCCCCTTGGGGCAGATTGACCTAAAATCGACCAATCTGCCCCCAAGGGGGGAAGAAATGGTCTAAATACAATTTGCCCCCCAGGGGAGCAACCCTTGCCTGATGGGTCGCTCCCCATCTCTAAAAAAAAACAAACAAACAAAAAAAAAAAACACAAAAAAACAATTTGCCCTGGCGCCTAGAGGTTTCTGCCCCCCCTAGGGGTAGATCGGCCTAATACCAATAGGCCGATCTGCAGATGGCCTAAAATAATTTTGCCCCCTCTACCCCCCCGGGGAGTGACCCTTGCCTACAAGGTCGCTCCCCTTGCGTGACGGCGCCAAAAAAAGATCCCTGGTGCCTAGTGGTTTCTGCCCCCCTTGGGGGCAGATTGACCTAAAATCGGCCGATCTGCCCCCAAAGCGGGCAGAAATGGCCTAAATACATTTTGCCCCTCCAGGGGAGCGACCCTTGTCCAAGGGGTCGCTCCCCATCTGTAAAACAAAAAAACTAAAAAATCCCTGGTGCCTAGTGGTTTCTGCCCCCCTTGGGGCAGAAATGGCCTAAAATAATCCCCCGCCCCCCAGGGAGCGACCCTTGCCTAAGGGGTCGCTCCCCTTGCGTGAAATTCATGCAAAAAAAAAACTCCCTGGTGTCTAATGGTTTCTGCCCCCCTTGGGGGCAGATTGGCCTCATCAAAATAGGCCAATCTGCCCCCAAGGGGGGCAGAAATGGCCTAAATATAATTTGCCCCCTAGGGGAGCGACCCTTGCCTAAGGGGTCGCTCCCCACCTAAAAAAAAAAGAAAACATAACAAAAAGAAAAAATAAAAGAAATGATCCCTGGTGCCTAGAGGTTTCTGCCCCCCCTGGGGGCAGATCGGCCTAATAATAGGCCGATCTGCCCCCAGGGGGGGCAGAAAAGGCCTTCCCAAAAAATGCCCCCCCTGGGAGCGACCCTTGCCCAAGGGGTCGCTCCCGTTGCATGAAATTTGCGCAAAAAAAACAACTCCCTGGTGTCTAATGGTTTCTGCCCCCCTTGGGGGCAGATTGGCCTCATCAAAATAGGCCAATCTGCCCCCAAGGGGGGCAGAAATGGCCTAAATATATATTGCCCCGTAGGGGAGCGACCCTTGCCTAAGGGATCGCTCCCCACCTAAAAAAAAAGAGAACATCACAAAAAAAAAAAAGCTCCCTGGTGCCTAGAGGTTTCTGCCCCCCCTGGGGGCAGATCGGCCTAATAATAGGCCAATCTGCCCCTAGGGGGGGGCAGAAAAGGCCTTCCCAAAAAAATGCCCACCCTGGAAGCGACCCTTGCCCAAGGGGTCGCTCCCGTTGCGTGAAAGTCCCGCACAAAAAAAAACTCCCTGGTGTCTAATGGTTTCTGCCCCCCTTGGGGGCAGATTGGCCTCATCAAAATAGGCCAATCTGCCCCCAAGGGGGGCAGAAATGGCCTAAATATAATTTGCCCCCTAGGGGAGAGACCCTTGCCTAAGGGGTCGCTCCCCACCTAAAAAAAAAGAAAACATCACAAAAAAAAAAAAAAAAAAAAAAAGGTCCCTGGTGCCTAGAGGTTTCTCCCACCCCTGGGGGCAGATCGGCCTAATAATAGGCCAATCTGCCCCCAGGGGGGGCAGAAAAGGCCTTCCTAAAAAAATGCCCCCCCTGGGAGCGACCCTTGCCCAAGGGGTCGCTCCCTTTTGCCAATTTCATTGAAAAAAAAAAAATCCCTGGTGTCTAGTGGGGTTTCAAAAGCCAGATTGCAAGCAATCCCGCTTTTGAAACCTGTGAGAGACTTCAAAGGGAAGGAAATACATTTCCTTCCCTTTGAAGCCTCTCGGGGCCTTCCCCATGGCATTGAAAGAGAAATGCAAGCTTCCAGCGCGATGGGGGAGACCCTGTGACTAATCAGCGCCACTCGCGCGCTGATGTCACAGGGGGGGTTGGGGGGGTCGGGGGTGGGAGGGGAAGGGCTTCCCCTTCCATCCCTGACTTGGGGGGTTGGGGGGGAACCCCACAGAGGGAGCGCTAGCGCTCCCTCTGGGCTCTGTGCACAGGACGTAATGGTTACGTCCTGGGCACAGCAGCACTGTGCCTCAGGACGTAACCATTACGTCCTGGGCACAGAAGGGGTTAAATAATACTGGCTAAGGGGACCCCTATCCTTCTGAGCCACTGTTTTTGTGTAAAGCTTCTATACAAAGCAGGACATCTATAATTTATCATTTGAGACCCTTGAGGATAAGACTATCCAAGTACTTTATCCAAAATGTTTCCTGCTGAGATAACAATCTACGTATATTGATTGTTGCATCAAACGTAATGGATTCCAAAATGGTAAACCGTGGTTGTACAATGCTTTGGTTGTTGTCGAGCCAATGAGCTACCAGACACGACTTTCTGTTTTCATTTCTGTTCATGCTCTTATGTTCTGTAATATGCACATTAATTTTCTTCTCTGTCTTTTATACATAACGGCGATCACACGGGCATTCAATAGTTTAGACTACATTCAACAGTTTAGATTACTTTCAATTTATTACAATCTGACGTGCCGTCATTTCACCAGTTGTTCGGTCTGTGGGTGTTCTAGAGTATTGCCTGTCATGACAGTCAGGTTACCCCCTGTCCAAGCAAGGACCCTCAATCTAGTCAGGGTAAGTCACACACAATCCAAATTATCCTGTGCCCACCCTCTGGTAGCTTGGCACTGAGCAGTCAGGCTTAATTTAGAAGGCAATGTGTAAAGTATTTGTGCAATAAATCATACAATAACACAATATAGCACCACAAAAATACACCACACAGTGTTTAGAAAAATATATAATATTTATCTGGATATTTGCAGGACAAAACGATAAAAGATGCAATAAGAAATTGTAAATATATCACTTGAAAGTGATAAAAGTGTCTTAAGTCTTTAAAAAGCAAACAAAGTCTCTTTCAAGCACAAAGTACCTGGTTTGGAGTGAAAAATCTTCACAATGGGCCGCAGAGGAGGAGATGCATGGAAAATGGTGTGTGCGTCGGTTTCGCCCCTTTACACACAGACTTGCGTCGTTATTTGTCACATGGGGAAGACGTTGCATCGATTTGCGGCGCGCGGACAGGTCTCCTCTGTGGGTCGTGGGGTTTTCATACGCCCTGGGGTCTGTGCGTGGAATCCTGGGCTTGTTGACGGGCTGCGCGTCATTTCACCAGTTGTTCGGTCTGTGGGTGTTCTAGAGTATTGCCTGTCATGACAGTCAGGTTACCCTCTGTCCAAGCAAGGACCCTCACTCTAGTCAGGGTACGTCACACACAATCCAAATTATCCTGTGCCCACCCTCTGGTAGCTTGGCACTGAGCAGTCAGGTTTAACTTAGAAGGCAATGTGTAAAGTATTTGTGCAATAAATCATACACTAACACCATATAGCACCACAAAAATACACCACACAGTGTATAGAAAAATATATAATATTTATCTGGATAAATGCAGGTCAAAATGATTAAGGCTGCATTCAGTAAATGTTGAGATATCACTGAAAAGTGATATAAAGTGTCTTAAGTATTTTAAAAGCAAACAAAGGTGCTCATTATGAACATGGGGGGAAACCCCCGCTGTGTTCATGCTGGCTGTCTTTTCGTAGACTGCAAGCCCCCTTGAGACCCCGCCGGCCAAATAACAAACATTCTGCTGGGCCGGGACATTGCCGACAGCTCCACATGGAGCCGTTGTCAATGCCTCAGTGCGGTGGGTGCAGCAGCACCCATCGTGCAGATCAATGCCTGTAAATCGGGCATTGACCCGCGCGACGGGGCACTGCACAGGGGCCCCTGCACTGCCGAGCACACCTTCCACCAGCCTCTTGTTGGTGGGGGAACCCGCCAGGGAAAGGCTGGAGTAAAAAGGGTTCATTATCCGGAGCGGATAATGATATCCGCCATCATCAGGCTGCCTGTCATTTTATGGGGGTTCAGACCACTGGCAGTATTTTCCACCACTGCTGGCATGGCGGTCTGAACCACCATGTTCATAGTGAGGCCCAAAGTCACTTTCAAGCACAAAGTACCTGGTTTGTGTGAAAAATCTTAGCAAAGAACCGCAGAGAAGGAGATGTGTGGAAACAAAGGGGTGTGCGTCGATTTCTCGGGCAGCACATGGCGATGCGTTTTGTTTTCACGCAGGGACGGCTGTGCGCTGATTTCTGCCACTCGATCATGGATCCTCTTTGGGTTGCGGGGTTTTCAGATGCCCCGGGCACAAAGTGTGGATTTCCTTTGCTGGCAGGACGCAGTCACAGGAGCTGCGTCGATCCGGTGGTCGCTGCGTCAAATTTTCTACCGCACGGCAGGTGCTGTGTTAATTCCTCTCTGGAAGTCAGGCTGCGTCATTCCGGCTTGACTGTGCGCCGATCCAGTGAGCCGTGCATCGAATTTCCTTTTGCTAGGATGGCCCTGCGTCGATCTTCTCATTGCGAAGTCGGGCTGAGTCGTTCTGGTTCGGCGTGTGGTGAAATTTTCACAGCGGTGCAGGCTGTGCGTCGTTTCTGGCAGGCTGTGCGTCAAATTTCACCACACAAGGAGTCCTTATTGTAGAGATGAAGGCCCATATTTATACTTTTTGACGCAAAACTGCGCTAACGCAGTTTTGCGTCAAAAAAATTAGCGCCGGCTAACGCCATTCTAAAGCGCCATGCGGGCGCCGTATTTAATCAATGACGTTAGCTGGCGTTAGCCGCCGGCGCTGCCTGGTGTGCGTGGAAAAAAACGACGTACACCAGGCAGCGCCGGCGTAGGGGGATATGGGGCTTGGGCGTCAAAAAATGGGGCAAGTCAGGTTGAGGCAAATTGTTCGCCTCAACCCGATTTGCGCCATTTTTTCTGACTCCCAACCCCCATAGAAATGACTCCTGTCTTAGCAAAGACAGGAGTCATGCCTCCTTGCCCAATGGCCATGCCCAGGGGACTTCTGTCCCCTGGGCATGGTCATTGGGCATAGTGGCATGTAGGGGGGCACAAATCAGGCCCCCCTATGCCACACAAAAAAAAAAAAAATACTTACCTGAACTTACCTTAATGTCCCTGGGATGGGTCCCTCCAGCCTTGGGTGTCCTCCTGGGGTGGGCAAGGGTGACAGGGGGTGTCCCTGGGGGCATGGGAGGGCACCTCTGGGCTCCTTCAGAGCCCACAGGTCCCTTAACGCCTTCCTTTTGCAGGCGCTAAAAAACGGCGCAAAAGCGGCCGTACGTCATTTTTTTTGACCCGCCCACTCCCGGGTGTGAATTTTGCCCGGGAGTGTAAATACGGCGCACATGCCTCGGAGTCAATTTTTTAGACGTGAACGCCTACCTTGCATATCATTAACGCAAAGTAGGTGTCCACGCTAAAAAATGACGCAAACTCCATGGACTTTGGCGCTAGACGCGTCTAACGCCAGAGTATAAATACGGAGTTCGTTTTGCGTCGGAATTGCGTAAAAAAAAACGACGCAATTCCGGCGCAAATGGAGTATAAATATGCCCCGAAGTCTTTTTGGTCCTGAGACTTCAGGGAACAGGAGGCAAGCTCTATCCAAGCCCTTGGAGAGCACTTCTTCACCACAGCCAGAGAGCAGCAAGACAGCAGGGCAACAGCAAGGCAGCAGTCCTTCACAGAAAGCAGACAGGTGAGTCCTTTGGGCAGCCAGGCAATTCTTCTTGGCAGGATGCAGGTTCTGGTTCAAGTTTGTTCTCCAGGAAGTGTCTGAGTTGGTAGGGGCAGAGGCCCTGTTCATATACCCAAATGTGCCTTTAAACTGGGGGAGACTTCAAAGATCCGCTTAGAAGTGCACCAGGCCCCCTTTCAGTTCAATCCTGTCTGCCAGGGTCCCAGTAGGGGGTGTGGCAGTCCTTTGTGTGAGGGCAGGCCCTCCACCCTCCCAGCCCAGGAAGACCCATTCAAAATGCAGATGTATGCAAGTGAGGCTGAGTATCCTGTGTTTGGGGTGTGTCTGAATAAATGCACAAGAAGTTGTCAACTAAACCCAGCCAGACATGTATTGTAAGGCACATAAATATTTAAGTGCAGGGAAATGTTCACTTTCTAAAAGTGGCATTTCTAAAATAGTAATATTAAATCCAACTTCACCAGTCAGCAGGATTTCATTTCTCCTTTCTGGCCATACTAAATATGACCTTCATACTCCTTTCAGATCAGCAACTACCACTCAAACAATGTATGAGGGCAGCCCCAATGTTAGCCTATGAAGGGAGCAGGCCTCACAGCAGTGTAAAAACGAATTTGGGGGGTTTACACTACCAGCACATGTAAACTACATACGTACATGTCCTGGCCTTTGCCTACACAGCATCCTACCCTATGGGTTACCTAGGGCATACTTTAGGGGTGTCTTATATGTAGAAAAAAGGGGAGGTTTAGGCTTGGCAAGTACTTTTAAATGCCAAGTCGAACTGGCAATGAAACTGCACACACAGGCCTTGCAATGTCAAACCTGAGACAAGGTTAAGGGGCTACTGAAGTGGGTGGCACAATCAGTGCTGCAGGCCCACTAGTAGCATTTAATCTATAGGCCCTGGGCACATATAGTGCACTGTACTAGGGACTTATACGTAAATTAAATAATCCAATTGGGTATGATCCAATGTTACCATGTTTAAAGGGAGAGAGCATATGCACTTTAACACTGATTAGCAATGGTAAAGTGTGCAGAGTCTGAAAAACAGCAAAAACAGTATCTGAAAAGTGGAGGGAGGCAGGCAAAAAGTTAGGGGTGACCACCCTAAGGCTGTCAGGTCTAACAACAGTGAATGCAATTATGGCATTTTTTTCATGCCCTTGAGAGCGGTAGACACTCTTTGTTTGGTAGAAGACAAAATTTCCTTGATTTTTAGTGCACGTGTAAGCGAAGATGGACTTGTGAGAAAAGAGTCCCTCAAAGTTCTGATTGGAGCAGTTCCCAACAATGACATATAGGGGGTTATTCTAACTTTGGAGGAGTGTTAATCCGTCCCAAAAGTGACGGTAAAGTGACGGATATACCACCAGCCGTATTACGAGTTCCATAGGATATAATGGACTCGTAATACGGCTGGTGGTAAATCCGTCACTTTTCCGTCACTTTTGGGACGGATTAACACCTCCTCCAAAGTTAGAATAACCCCCATAATTTGTTTAATGGCTGTAGATTTTGTAGAAAACTTGGAAATGAAAAAGCTCCCTGGATGTTTTAACAGATGCTTTTGGCTGTAACAAGGATGATCGGTCCATGGCTTGGGCTCTTACTAATGCTTGTCTCAAAGTCTAATCAGGATACCCCGTTGTTTGAACTGGGTTTCGAACAACATCATAGTGTGTCTGCAAACTTCATCATCTGAAGTGATTCTTCTGATTCGAATGAACTGGGACAGAGGTAGATGTTGTTTAAACAATGGTGGATGGAAGCTGCTAAACAACAAAGAATTGTTGCGGTCCATAGATTTCCTATAGCCCTTGTAGAGATACCTGTTGCAGTCAGATCCAATTGTGCGTCCAAATAGGACTTGCAGTTTCCAGTCGTGGCTCGCAGGGATTCCTGGGGTGGGGTGGTGCGCTTGGAGGCCCGCATAATAATTAATAGTTTTTTAAAAAAGACGTACCTTGGCTCCCGCTCCGCGCCGCACTTCTCCTCTGCAGGCTGCAGGCACAGGCTCCCAGCCTACCCTGCAGCCAAACCTGACACTGCTCAAAGCAGCTTCAGGATTGGCTGGGAGCACCCAGCCAGGGCACTCCCAGGCAGACTGGGAGCCTGTGCAGGCTCTCCAGTGGTTGCTGCTGGCAAGGGGGGGCGATGCTCCTCCACCCTCATGGAGGAGCCGCCCCTGGCTGTTTCTATGTATGGTGTGTGTGAATTGAATCCTGGGGTAACACTAATTGAGGCCAAGAATTTGCTGTTCTAGGAAATCCCTGGGACAATGCCAAATAAAGAAAACGTTGTTGATGTATCTACAATACATAATCAAGTGCTCTTGCCAAGTCGTCGATGAAAATATTAACTGATCCTCAAATTTAGCCATGAAAATATTGGCATAGGTGATGGGTCCAGAAAAGCTTATCGACGTGTTGTTCTTCTGTAGATAAAAGGTGTCTTTCCTGGTGAAGTAACTGTGGAACAGCGAGAAATGCAGTGGTTCCAGAATGAATAGCTTATTGGACCAAATCTCTTCTTTTCCTACGTGAGCCCATTTGACAGCACCCATTCCTTCATTGTGTGGAATTGAAGTATATAACTCCCTGACATCTATGGTGCAGAGGCACCATGAATCAACCGTAACTGGGACAACTCTCTCAAAAAGTCTGTTGTATCCTTGATCAGGGGTGGCTACTGGGAGGGAAAAGGGGTGGGCGGGGGAAGTGGGGTAGGGATCTGGGACAAAAACAAATATATATATATTAATTTTTTTTAAAGTACCTTTTTTGCTGCACCATTCCGGTCCTCCACTGCAGGCACAGGCTTCTAGCCTGCCTTGCATCCAATCTTAAAGCTGATTTCATGCTGCTGGTAGCATGAAAGCAGCATTGGGAGTGGATGGAGTGCCCAGCCAGGGAGCTCAGAGGCAGAGTGAGAGTCTCTGCCTGCTGTCTCCAACCCGGCAACACAGTGCTGGGTAGCAGAGAGCCCACTGCAAAACATACACTGCCCTCTGTGCTTGTCACAGCCCGCCCCTTTTACAATAAAACAATAATAAATGTAGCTTATTATCTTTTTATAGTAAACGTTTTGCAGGTGCTGATGCTGGTGGAGGGGTTTGATGCTCCCCCACCATAGCGAAGGAGCCGTCCCTGTCCTTGATGTATGATTTCCAGTTTAGGACTATGGGTTGTAAAAAGGTGTCTAAATATTTGCCCAAAGGTTTGTGTAAGGAGTCACAGTCAGATACAATAGGCCTGAATGGGGGATCCAGTGGATTCTTGTGAATCTTGGGAAGCATATACAATCTGGGACAACAAGGGTATTCTGTGAATAGTCATTGTTTGGTGTTCTCCGTAATTCAACCTCTAGCGAAAGCATCATCTAGTATCAGTTGTTATGTAATGATTTCAGCAGCAGGATCTTGTTCCAAAAGGGTGTAAATGCTAGTAACCATTGCATGAGATGTGACTTTCTACTCATAGTATACCTGATCAATGACAACTAAAGGTCCCCCTTTGTCAGCTGGTTGAAACGTGAGACTCTGATTCTGGGCCAGAGATAATAGGATGCTTTGGTTTTTACGAGTCAAGTTCTTGAATTGAGAATTTTGATAATTCATATGTTGAAGATCTTTCTTGACCAATGCTTTGAAAAGATCAAGGCCCACCTTTATGAAAAATGACGCTCAACTGTGCTACCGCAGTTGTGCGTCATTTTTCTTAACGCAACCTAACGCCATTCCTCAAAGCCATCGGTGCGCCATATTTATGTAATGATGCACGATTGAGCTAAAGAATGGCTAGTGTAAAAAAAAAGATGGTAGGCGGGGGGGGTGGAGTAGTGGGTGGCACTAGGGGGAATGGCGCTAGTGGGTCAGAAACAACGTTAGGCTAGCTGGCGGCACACAAGCAGCCAAAAAAATGACTTCTGTCTAACTGTAGACAGGAGTCATGCCCACCACCCCAATGCCCACCACAGGGGACCAGTGTCCCCCGGGCAAGCCCAACCTACCCAGTGCCAGGCAGGAGGTCCCATGTAAGGGCCCCCCAATGGCACAACACACACAAATACTTACCTGCAACTTACCTGGGATGGGCTCCCTCCTCCTGTAGTGTCCCTATGGATTGGGTGGTGGTGATGCTGGGGCTTGGGGTGGGCATCTTTGTGCCCATTCCATGGTGTTCCACCATGGAAATGGGCCTACCTGCACCCTAATGCCTGGTCTGACCCAGACGTTAAATATTGGCGATAAGCGGATGTCGTTTCAGCATCAGGAGGTAAATATGGCGCTAGGGGATTGGCTTTGTGTTTAGGACGGGAACGCCTACCTTGCATTTAATTGATGCAAGGTGGGTTCGCGATTCCTAAACATGGTGCTAACTCCAATATTTTGACGCTAGATGGGTCTAGTGTCAAAATATAAATATGGAGGTAGGTTAGTGCCGTTTTAGCACAAAAATAAATGGCGCTAAGGTGACGCTAACCATCCATAAATATGGGCCCAAGAGTTTTATAGGATGTTGGTGCCCGAAAATCACTTTTGGGTTTAATTTCTTGGTACAGAGGTTCATCACTGAGAGCATCGTTTTGGGGTAAGTAATCAAAAAAGTAAGGTAAATGCAACTTGCGCACAAATCTGTAGAAAGCAATTTCACTTCCCGAACCACTGGATTTACACACTGGCACGAACTTTTTGTCTAAATATAAAGACATCTGTTATCCACCTCTTGTGATCAGTTCCCAATAGTCTGTAAGACACTGCCATTATGTTGTTCCTTTTTTTCCTTCTCTCTCTCTTTCGCAGCGCCAAAATGCCACGATGAATAATTACACTCTTTAAGTAAATTCACTCATTCATTCGTTTTCATTATGTCATGTGCCTGTGATGTACACCTGTGTTCAAGATTAAAGACATTGTATTGTTAGTTTTTTTTAGCTCACTTAGGTGAACAGAGTCATCTATCCGCTGCTTCTGGACTGACAGAGAATGTAGAAAGGAAGAGTCTTGGAATACATAATCGTCAGTGCGCCTCCTCGTTGCATGCACTGCCTGCCTGCCTCTTCCGGCACATTGCACTGCAGTAATTTATGTGTCATGCAAAGTAATGAAGGCATCTGATTAAAAATGCCTTCATTATGATTTATGGTAAAGAATCAGTCAAGTTCTCCGTGGAGTCTGCAGCCCATGGCTTCAGCAGCTCCGAAGCTCACAATCCATGCAACGGAACAATGCTCTTTCTAATGACCAAATAACCATTAAATAAAACTCTTGCTCAACCCTGTGCAATGTTTACAGCTGTATGAAGCCTTTATCAAAATTGAATTTTTAAGGAAAATGATTCGGAGCTCTGTAAATGTTTTATATACTGCAGACGGAATAGCTGGTAATTATGAAGGCATTATGTTCTACCGCTGTATTCTTTCTCATATCCCTCCCCGAGGGGGACACATAATCTTTTTATGGGCTCAATCCTCGTGTGCTTGGGGAGAAAAGTTGTTTTCACGGGGAGACATATTGCTTTTAATATCAGCGCAGTCGTACTTAAGAAGTACAGAAAATACACATATGTATTAAAAACCCGAACTTGAAATGGGTTATACTTGCAAGAAAAGTGAACGGTGCATCAATCATTAATGCACTGCATTATACTTCAGACTATTTACATAGCTCGCTTCCTGGCGCGTCTTTCCAAATGTTGAACTATAGTTTTGAAAAAGCAAACAATGCACAATTTAGAATAGCACCTTGTTGTAAGTTAGAGTGTTCCAGTAAAGGTACACTTAAGCAAAGAGTCACACCAACAAGGAAGACCTCCTCAGATGACTTCACTTTTGTGAATATATGGGTCTAGAAAGGCTGTAGTCTGCATCACCTGCACCAAGCTGCAAGGGAAACAAACATTGGCAAAGCCAATAGTTCTCGCCTATTCATGGTCTATTGGCTTTGCCAATATGTTTTAGGCATATTGTACACTAGCGTAACTGCTGTTCAGCATGGGTAAAAGTTAGTGGCGTAAGGGAGAGTGGAGGGGAGCGTTGTAAACTGGAGTGTCGTGAAGAAGACTTTAGTGTTATGGAGTGGTGTGGAGTTGCGTAGAGTGGCAAGGAGTGACATACAGGGACGTAGAGTAGGGTGGCGTGGATCGGCATGGGGTTGTGGAGGTGTCATGGAGGCAGTAGAGTGCTGCAGATTAGAATGGTGTAGAGTGGAGTAGAGTGTCATAGAGCTGAGTGGTGTAGAGTGACACAGAGTGGAGCAGAGTGTCGTAGAGTGGAGTGGCACAGTGTGTTGTAGAGTGGCGTGGCATAGAGTGAAGTGGTGTCAAGGAAGTTGCATAGAATGGAGTAGAATATAGTAGCATAGAGTGGTGTGGAGTGAAGTAGATTATCATAAAATGAAGTGGTATAGTGTGGAATAGTGTAGTAGAGTGAAATGCCATAAAGTGGAGTACAGTGAAGTAGAGTGTAGTGGCACGCACTCGAGTATAGTGTTGTGGAGAGGCATAGAGTGAAGTAGAATAGAGTTGAGTGTCATGGAGTGGTTTAGGGTTGTGGAGTGTCATGGAGGGAGTAAAGTGACGTAGAGTAGAAAGATGTAGAGTGTCATAGAGTTGAGTTGTGTGGCATGTCATAGAGTGGAGTAGAGTGTTGTAGAATCGAGTGGCAGAGTGTTGTAGAATGGAGTTGCATAGAGCAGGGACAAGTGGTGTAGAGGATGTGTAGAGTGGAGTAGAGTTGAAGAGTAGAGTGGCATAGAGCAGAGTAGATTATCATACAGTGGAGGGCATTGAGAGAAGTAGTGTAGTAGAGTGGAATGCCGCAGAGTGGAATAGAGTGAAGTAGAATATTGTAGAGTGTAGTAGAGTAGAGTGTTGTGGAGAGGCATGGAGTGGAGAAGCATAGAGTGGAGTAGTGGAGTAGTGTGTCATAGAATAAAGTGGAGTAAAGTGGTATGGAGTGGCATGGAGGGATTTGCATAAAGCATAGTGGAGTCGTAGAGTGGAGTAGTGTCAGAGAGTGTCATAGAATGGAGTACAGTGTCAGAGTTTAATGGAGTTGAGCATCATAGAGTGGAGTATCATGGAGTGTAGTGTCGTAGAGTAGAGCAGAGTGGCTTAGAGTGAAGTGGCATAAAGTACAGAGTAGATTGGAATCGAGTGCCGTAGCATTGGTTTTGAATAAAGTGGTGTAGAGCACATTGACATAGAGCTTAGTGACATATAGCAGAGCGACGTAGAGTGGCATAGAGGGGTTTAGAGTAGAGTGGCACAGAGTGAAATGCCGAGTGCAGAGTGCAGGTGCGCATGGTGGAGTGGTGCAGGATGACATGGCGCAGAGTGGAGTATCATTGTTTAGATTATTTCAGCGTAGATTGAAGTGGCATTGAGTTGAGTGGTGCAGGGTAGAATGGAGTGGTGCAGGGTAGAGTGCAGAGGTGTAGAGTGGAGTGGCATAGAAGGCAAGTGGAGTGCAGCGGTGCAGAGTAGATTAAAGTGGTGTTGAGTGCAGTAGTGTGGAGTGCAGCTGTGTAGAGTGGAGTGGCATAGAGTGCATTGACATAGAGTTCACTAGAGTGGTGTAGAGTTGAGTGGTGCAGAGTAGAGTGCAGTGGCAGAGTGTAGTGGTGAAGAGTATAGTGGCATAGCGATCAATGGCAGAGAGTACAGTCTTGCAGAGTAGAGTGTCATAGAATGCATTGAAGAGTGCATTGGCATAGAGTGCAGTGGTGTACAGTAGAGTGGTGCAGAGTAGAGTGGTGTAGAGAGCAATGGCTTAGAGTACAGAGGTGCAAAGTAGAATAAAGTAGCATAGCTTGCAGTGGTGTAGAGTGCAGTGGCATAGAGTGTTGCAGAGTACAGTGGCATAGAATGCAGTGGTTGACAGGACAGAGGTATAGAGCGCAGTGGTGTAGAGTAAAATGATGCAGAGTAGAGTGGAGTGGCACAGAGTGCAGTGGGACAGAGCGGGTAGAGTAGGATAGAGTGTAGTGGCGTAAAGTAGATTGTTTCAGAATAAAGTGAGGTGGTGTGGCATGGTGCAGGGTAGAAAGGAGTGGTGCAGGACAGAGTGCAGTGGTTTAGAATAGTGGCATAGAGTGCACTGGCATGGATTCAGAAAGAATAGAGTGCATTGGTGTAGAGTGCAGTGACATAGAAATGCAGTGTTGCAGTACAGAGTAGAATAGAGTAGCGTAGAGTGGCGTGACCTAGGCTGGAGTGGCGTAGACTGCAGTTGAGAAGAGTGCACTGGTGCATAGTAGAGTAGAGTGGGGTAGAGTGCATTGGCATAGAGTAGAGTGGTGCAGAGAGGCATAGAGTTTAGTGGCATAAAGTCTAGTGGCATAGAGTGCATTGGCAGAGTGTAGTAGTTTGGTGGAGAGTAGAGTTCAATTGCATAGAGTGCAGTGGTGCACAGTACAGAGAAGTAAAGTTCAGTGTTGGAGAGTGCAGTGTTGCAGTGTAGAGTTTTGTAGAGTGCAGTGGTGTAGAGTGGTACAGAATAAAGTGGCATTGAGAGCAGTTGCATAGGGTACAGTAGTGCAGAGTAGAATAGAGTGGAGTATAGCACCATGCTGTTGAGTGGCATAGAGTGCAGAGGCACACAGTAGAGCAGTGGTCTTCAACCTGGGGGGCCTCAAGTAATCTCAGGGGGGGCGCCAGGCCCTGGCAAAAAGAAGCATTACACAGATAACAGTGTTTTGTTTTAAGCAGAAACATGTTATTGCACTTATAAAAAGTTAACAGTACTTTGCTGCAATGTTTAAATATGTCTAGACATATTTAAATATTGGCATCTTTATATAATAATTGTGAAAAATTCTGAGGGGGGGCAATTTTTTTTTTTTTTCAAATGGGGGGGCACGGCATAAAAAAGTTTGGAGACCACTGCAGTAGAGTGTTGCAGAGTAAGACATAATGGTGTAGAGTGCAGTGGTTCAGAGTATATTGTCATAGAGTGCAGTGGCATAGAGTACATTACTTTTGTGTAAAGTCATGTGGTGTGCATTGGCGTGGAGTGCAGTGTTGTAGAGTGCAGTAGTTAGAGTAAGGTGCAGTGGCATAGAGTAGAATACTACAGAGTAGGGTCAAGTGGCACACAGTGGAGTGGCACAGTTTATTGTGGAACGGCGCAGAGTAAAGTGGTACAGAGTGGAGTGGCACAGAGTAAATTGTTTCAGAGTAGACTGCAGTGGCGTAGAGTGGAAAAGTGCATAGTAGAGGGGAGTGGTGCAAACTAGAGTGCAGTGGAGTAGTGGCACAGAGAGCAGCATTGCAGAGTAGAGTAGCAGATCAAACAGCAGCACAGACACTTCAGTTAATGAAATGTCAGCGCTATATAGGTACAATAGTATATGTAATTTAGGATTAGAGCATTCAATAAACAAATAGAACATTAGACATATGAAAGGATGACGTCTTTCCAAGCAGTGTTTTTTCTTGATTTTCATACACATCTGATTAATTGCTCATTGTTACTTTTTGGATGTTTCAAGGCACCCAGTGTGACTAGCAGGCCTAGGGTTTTGTCTCTAGCTTGTTAATATATTGCCATATTGTAATAGTCGGCTAGATAGGATAAGTAGCATTTATACTAGTGGTAACCAATCTAACACACCATGCATACAGAAGTGATGCACGCAAGTGTGAAATCATTGCACTTCAAGGTAAGAGTATATGGTGTATCTTGTGTTTTTGTAAAGCTAGTATGTGCTTTGAGCTCGATGTAATAAATAGGTGAGGACTATGTCTTGTGTATGTGGTATAAGATATGTATGTGTAGAATGTGGCAAGTTATCTTTGATGTAAAGTTTGTGAGGTGATAAATGAAAATAAGGGCGAGGCTGTGAGTGTCTGTGATCAACATCAATTGGCTTAATGAAGAATACAGACAACAACATTAATAATGCTATCAGCTGGTTTGATAACATTCTTAGTCTATGAAGCAATCAGGGGTACAGAGAGTCAGTTTTAATACTATATGATATAGAAGGAATTATTGAGAGAGCTGCCTAATCAGTGCCTAATGCCATTTGGAAAAGATGTGGTAAAGGTGTGAAAAAATACAGGACAAGAAAAGAGAGAAGGATGTGAGATTCTCATTGAAGGAGATGTGTAAGGAGAGAGTTCAGTATTCATTTGATGGTGATTTCTTATTTGAAGTGTGGTTGGACCACCAGTCATGGTCCACGTTTAAGGATAATCAACTAAAGATCTTAGTATAGTATGTAAAGAACATTGTGAGGCATGGGACACCTGCAGACAACATATGAAATTCTGAGGTAATTTGGTACTTTAACATGTCTTTAGTTTCACTTTATGCCATTGCAGGCAAACAGGAATGCAGCACAAAATTAGGGGTCAATTAGAGGCTGTGACTCAACCAAATATCCATTGAATGGCATTCATTGTAAGTCATTGCTCCTTGAAGGTCAGTAGTCTTTAAATGCAGTAAGTTTCAATAGTAGCAAGCATTTACTAACAGAAGAAATGTAGGGTGAGTGGAGGCTGTGACTCAACTCAATCCTATTGTATGGTGCTGTCAGGAAGCAGACTTGAGGCAAAATGTAGCAAGGATTACTGTTGATAATTCACCAAGCTCCTGTCTGGAGGGTCAGAGGATGCAGAAGAAGGGAGACTGTTAGAGCTGGCATCCTTAGGGTGGTTTTACCCCAGACATTTTGCCTTTCACCTCCTGTTTTTGCTGTATCGTTGTTTTGGCCTTAGGACTCTGAGCACTTTGCCACTGCTAACCAGTGCTAAAGTGCATTTCGTTCTCTCTTAAACATGATAACATTGGTGTATCCACAATTGCCATTTAATTTATTTCTAAGTCCCTTGTAAAGTGGTATAACATTTACTCAGGGCCTATAAAATAAATTCTATAAGTGGGCCTGCAACACTGATTGTGCCATCCACTGTAGTAGCCATGTAAACATGTCTCTGGCCTGCCACTGCAGAGCCTGTGTGTGTAATTTCACTGCCACCTCGACCTGGCATTCAAAACCTCTTGCCAAGCCTTAAATCAGGGGGAGCTACTTCACTATGGGGAAGGAGCATCGTCCCACTGGCTGTGCCAGAAGCAGAAAAACAAAATCATAGTTTACTATGGTTTTATTTTTCTGTTTCTGGCACAGCCAGCAGTGCAGGGAGAGGCAGCGCTGGACCATGAGAGATTGGAGGAGGGGAGAGTTCATCTAAGTGTGTATGTGTGTTTGGCCGGCCGTGTCAGTTTAACAGCCGGGCTGGAGAAACCGCACCTGCCGCTCAGACCAGTCCTGATGCTGTTATTATGCAAAGTGTTGCATGAAAGCAGTGCCAGGATTGCTGGGGAGCCTCTGCTGGTGTCCCAGCAGTGAATGCTGTGACGCCAGAAGAACAGGAGCATGAGACGGCAGGAGGCGTCAGGGATGAAGGCAAGGTAAGTGTTTTTTTTTTACCTCGTCTTCAGCTCAACCAACACCCCGCCCTCCCATCACCCCTCCCCTTGAGTTGCTGCCTTAAACTCCCCTTTTATTACATATGTCACCCCTAATGCAGGCCAATAGGGCAGGGTGTTATGTAAGTAAAAGACAGGACACATACACTTACGTTTTACTGTCCTGGTAATGAAAAACTCCCAAAGTCGTTTTTCATGACTGTGAGGCCTACTTCTCTCATAGGCCAACGTTAGGAATTCCTTGATATACTTTTAAGCAGTAATTCCTGATCAGAAGGGAGTTGCTACACCATGTTTTAAACAATTAGAATTGTAATGATAAATCCTCTTTACTGGTGAAGTCAGATTCATTATTACTGTTTTAGGAATGCCACGTTTAGAAAGTGGGCACTTATATGCTCTCACTGCTCTGTGTGCCTGACAGACTGTCTCCAATACACATCTGGGCTGGGTGACAGCTACATATGTGTATTCCCTCCAGGCAGCCACAAAACAGAAAACTCAACTGCATCTGCATTCATCTGCATATTGATGGATTTTCCACAGCAGGGAGGTTAGGAAGGCTCACACTTACACTTCAAAGAGTTGTGGGTTGAGCCCCACACAAAGGGCTGATTACCTCCAACTAAAAGTCTGGAGCCAGGGCTGGGATGAAAGGGGGACCTGTGTACTTTAAGGAGCTGCTTTGAAGTCACTTCCTCTTCAAAGGCACTTTTGGATATAAATACTGGGGCTCTGACCCCCCTGAAATCAGATCATTACTGGACTTGGGAAGACCTCTACTAGAGTAAAGACTGCTGTGCTGTAAGGATGGCCACTCTGCCTGGACAGACTGCTCCAAGGAACTGCTTCGGCGCTTTGTTGTGCTGCCCTGCTGCCTGTTGGTCTCTACCCTGCTGAGGACAAAGACTGGATCCATCCTGCTGAACTTAGAGTAAGCCCAAGGGCTTGCTGGTTTCCCCCTGTTCTTCTGAAGTCTCAGGGACATCAAAGACTGCCTGCAGCTCTCCTGGTGCTGCTGGACTCTGTCATCAGTGAGTCCTACCCTTACCTGAGGTGTTCTCTCCAGTCCTTTGCCTCAGACGTTGGTTCTGGAGCTGATTCCTACAAAAACAACCTCATCACCTCAAGTGTGTGTACAATTTTGCCACATTGCCCTTCAACTCTGATGTAGAGGCTTCTTGAGGACTTCATATCCACAAACTGCATGGCTTGATGACAACGGTTGGCGTGACTTGACAACGATGTTTTGCATTAACTTCAGTGAAGCTTGACGATGACCCGGTACACCCTATGTGAGGCTCGACGATGAGACAGTGGATTCTTGACATTAACCAAAAATCCATCCATGGTACTTTGTTAGTGAGACCTTTCTGGGTCCTGTAGCTAGTCTACTCTCTATTGCGGTTGGCCTGAACTTTAGATTTGCACCGGTATCTCGCCACCTCAAGTAACCTTTTGACTGCTAGTGACTACTAAGCACTATTTTTATTTGAATCTTTAAAATTTTATATCTCAACTTCTACTGATTGGATTTTTGTTGTTTTGGTCTTGTTTTATCCAGATAAATATTCTCTATCTTACCAAAACAAACCTGTGTGGCGTCTTTTTATGGTGTTTCTATTGTGTTACTGTGTGTGTGTCTTGCACAAATAATTTACACATTGCCTCTTAAGTAAAGCCTGACAGCTCTGTGCCAAGCTACCATAGGGTAAAAACAGCTTAATGTAGGGTGTGTATCTGACTTACCTAGATTATGTGGTACCTACTTGGGCTGGGTGCATACGTCTGCCAACTAGAGACCCAATTTCTAACAGAGGCCCTTACAGCTACCCTCACGTCAGGTGAAAATGGGGAATGGAGAAAGAGAGAGAAACACTGGGGATAGTCTTGCAGACTGGATCATAATTTAGTTCTCATCAATCATCCAGTTATTTCTCTACAAGTTCGTATTTGGTACTAACTTCTAATGTATATAACTCTTTGGATATACAATTAATATGTAAATTGATGGTATTGTTTAGAAGCTTTTACCAGTTTAGTAACTGCATTGAAACCCCTTATTTGCTTAACTGATGCTCTGGTTCAGGGGCAGTAGAATGACCGGAGAGAGTCTTAGGAACCCTCCAATCACTTTGAAGCACCAGCAAATGACACGTGCTTGATGCCAACTCTAGCAGTAATCATGCAAAGAAAACAATGAATGAACTAACGGCTGTGGGACACTGTCTTGTTTTTTGATCTGGTATAATGGCAAGAATTCGGAATTGCAGTTTTGTTATTGATATTTTTCATAGTGTTCTAAAAGTGGTTAAAATGGGGTAAGTTTATGAATATTCCAGTAGTGCTCTTGTATCCTCATTTTGAGTGAATGAATGGTGCTTCCTATGTTATTTTTGTTCCAAGTTATCTGGTATATTTTTTAAGAACTGGTGCAATCTAACAAATTGTCAATCTTATACTTTGTTCCTGCTGCATCCATAAAGGTAGTTGTTTTGTGACTTCCTAGTTTGCATATTGAGTAATAATGACAGATTTTAAAATCCAGTGATTTCTTCCATGTGTTGCTTCTTGGTGCTATTTTATGATCTATAAATTCTTTCTTGGATTATTTAATGACTGCAGTAGATTGGTTTTGGACAGTTCCTTCCAGGGTTAGGTTGTCAGTAAGCAGGCTCCAATTTGTTAATAGTGATTTTTTTATATAATGGTGTCTCTCACAGTATTGTATAATAAATATTAGCGATTTGGTTTGTGTTGAATTCTTTTTTCTTAGTTTTAGGTAGATTATTTCTGTTCGTGTTCAGGGCTACTTACAGTTCATTCATGTTTACCATTGTCAGGCTCTCTTGTTCATGAGATGCTGTTTCAGATTTTTTATTTTTAGTTTACATTCCATGTTGTCACTGCAATTACATCAGGAATGCATAATTTCACCTGTTTGGATGCCCTTTTAAGCATGTGGAGTAATATTTGACGTGAGCAACTGCCCATCCCAAGGAATAATAACACTCCTTGTCAGAGTGAACCATCAAAGTCTCTAAATTACCTTGGCTCAGCACCCTGGTAGTTTTGGCACAGAGAAGAGAGGCTTTACTTATGCAGTACCAAAACAGTAATAAAGTAGAAATACCAAGAAATAAAAATCCCAAACCAAATTAGAAAAATAGAGTAAAATTAAAGTACACAAATTGACACCAAAATGACAAAAATGCAATAAGAGGAACAGGAGGTATATATTTTTAGAGTTTTAAGTAGAAATAGCATCAAAAGGCACTTAGCGTTCTGGATATTCCATGAAGGTGGAACAATGGGACCTAAATGTGATGTGAGGCAGAACGGGATGAAACCAGGGTCAAAAACACCAAGTAGATTGGTTCTGGTAAAAATCTGGAAGTGAAAAAGATCGAAAAAGTTTCAAAGTCCCACTTCAGAAAGGGATTTTGTCATTTTATTGAAGAAATTTGGTAATATGGCTGCTGCATCCCAATGCAGAATGGCCTTTGTAATTTTTTGAGATGGAAAAATCCTTTGTGCTGAGGACCTTGCTGAAATTGTAACCGCCACCCTGGAGATGAATGGCAGATATCTGAAGCAGTTTTTCCCACTAATATTCTGGAGCCTGGGAGATTTTGTGGAAAACATTTTCTGAGTTCTAACACAGAGTAGGACTCAGTAACTTTTTTGTGAGGTGCATAAACCTTTGAGTAGGACAAAGCTGAAATTCAATCCAACCCTATGGAACTGCCAGTCATATACGTTTTCTGACAGGTCCTGCAGAAGGTCTGGAGGAAAAGATTTCAAAGTTTCCAAAACTTTTTTGGTGCCCAAACAAAAGAGTACACTTCTAACGCCACCAGGACCTTATTGAAATGCACTTAGAGACTCTGAGAGTGTCAGACAGAGGTAAATAATAAAGTCTAGTCTAGTTCCAGAGTGTGTGTAATTTAATAAAAAATCTACCTGTCTGTGGGACAGGTTGCTTCTTAAATCTACTTGTCCTATAAAAAAATATACTTGTCCCTTTGGTGCCATGTAGTGCCGCTAAAAATTATGACAGCAATCTCATTATGTAAGAACTCTGATAATAGCCTCTCTGATTATTCCAGGGCTACTACTATAGTAGGGTTTGAATACTTGCAATTTCAATTCCTACTCTAGCAATTTCCTTATTTTGCCACCTTTCTGCAGATCTACACACTGGGGCTGGAGGAAGCAGCAAGCAATAGTTCCAGGGCTGGGATGCCTTTGAGTCTGCAAACCTATTAACCTGCAAGTTTTAAGGATTTTCAATAGCTCTTCTCTAATCTTTTCCCATAATGAGAAAGGTTGGAAATGTACTCCTGAAAATGGCAGAAGTAGAAGTCATTGCAGGGTTAGCAAAAATGTGGTGGGAGGGAAAGTGAACTTGTAAACACTCAACGGATTTTCACATAAACAAATCTACACATGAATATTTGCTTGTGCTAAAATAAAGTTCACAAATATTTTCTAGGAGTACAATTTCCTGGTCCACTTCCGTAAGTTCTTGTGAATTCATGAAAGTCACTAATTCCAAGGCATATACCATGGGTGCACTTTTGTGACCTTCTTTAAGAATTGGGTCCCTACTTAGATCTGAAATTAAGAAAGACATTTATTTTTTATTTCTCTCTCTATCTATCGGCTGACTTTACTATGAGTGATTGCATTCTGCTCTCCCACAAGGAGCATATTGGCACACAAGGTAGTTTTTTTCTGTGCCAGGTACTACTGTGGCAATCAGTGGCGTAACAAAACTGGAGTCCCCCGCAAAGAACATGGAGGGTCCCCTTCTCCAGACTCACTCAGGGCAAGTGCTGTGTTGAGGGGCCCCCTGGAGTGGGGCTGTGGGGCCTTTGTACGCCACTGGTATCAATGTGTTCTTTTTGAGACCAAAAACCTTTTTTCTTTTTGCCAGTGTTTGTTACAATGGTGAGGGCCTGGCAGCTCCCAAAACAATAAAGTGTTACAAAAGCCATGTCAAAACAAGACACACATTATCCAAACCAAAAGACTAACAAAAAAATGTCTGATTGGTTGGCTTTGCCAGTGCTTGTTTATTTTCATGCGTCTCATAGTCTTGTTGAAAATATTTACATCGATTTTCCATTAGGAATATTTTTTTGAAATACTAGCATGCAGCAACACATTTTACTAACTGACCAGGAGCGGCTCCTCCATTAGGGCGGAGGAGTGCTGCGCCTTCACCAGCAGCGGCAGCTGCACACATTTTACCAAAAAACGATGATAAAATGTGTTTATTATCGTTTTTTGGTAAAAAGGGTTGGCCCACAGGCTGTGAGGAGCCATTGAGTGCGCATTTATGTTTGGCCTGCCATCTCGGGCCAGCCAAACACCCATGAGCAGTAGGCTCTCTCCAGCCTGGCAACATAGTTGCCAGGCTGGAGAGAGCATGCACAGGCTCCCAGTCTGGCGGGGAGTGCGGGCTGGGCTCTCCCAGCCAATCCTGACGCTGCTCTGAGCAGGGTCAGGATTGGCCACAGGGCAGGCTGGGAGCCTGTGCCAGCAGCAGAGAAGCAGATGGAGCGGTGTGGTGGCAGCGATAGAGGCGTTTTTAAAAATTAATTTTATTTTTATTTCCCCCTGCGCACCACCCCACCCCTTCTGCACGTTGCGAGCCACAACTGTAAATGACACTTCAAAAAATAACACCTACAATTTCATAGTAGTGGAAAAAAAAAATTCTACTTGCATTTTTGTCTGGATATTTTATTTTAAAACCAAAGAATCATCACTCTTACTCACAAGCTTCTGCAAACATTTGCATCTAACCAGAGAGCATTCTGAGGGGATTATTTTTAACCTCATATTGTTTTCAAACTTGTGTGTACACTTTTTTTTTTACTGGAACCCCTCTTAGTAGTGCAGCGTGACCTTAAAATGTTTTTTACAGCACTCCACCTAATAATGAAGACTTTTCATTCGTGAACCATAAATACAAGTTCGAACAGCATTAAAATATGGAGATACATAGGCCCTCATTACAACCCTGGCACTTGGTGTTAAAGTGGGGGTAATACCGCCAAATTATGACCATGGAGGATAGATCTCCAATAGACAGCCACTTTGCCATGCTGGAAACAACAACCACTGTGACGGTAGCTGCCTACAGACAGGCGGAAGTCAATGTTCCACCCACCCTATTATGACCTAGGAAACCACCCCTTTTCCAGGGCAGTACCAACAACATTAAAAGCCTGGCAGAAACAGAGCTCAGGAGGGAAAGGACTCACCATTGGAGACACAGGGAAGAACCACACCGCCATGGAGCCTGAACTGCATGTCTTCCCCATGGTCTTCTACGTGCTGCTCCACCACGAACACCAATGGCAGCAAAGATGACGACAGAGAGTACAGCCGCCTAGCACACAAGGGGGGGGAGGAAAAAGAGAGTGACACACAGATGCTCAACACACACCCTCCAACACCATACACACAATTAGCTGCAGTACTAAAACATATTTACCCTGTACCTCAGATTAATAATGCAAGAACAAAACGTTTTTGAAAAAATGAATGGAATGAGAGCAACACATCAAGCTACATAAGTGAGGCAAGGTAATAGATATATGCATATGTGCATACAAAGGGACACAGCCCAGTCCACAATGTACATTGTCCACATGGCCACAGGCCAAATTCCAAGGCCACACATGGCAACTGCCTCAACACTGAGAGAACACTGCAGGGGCATCAGTTGGGAAACAGGCAGGCACCTCAGGGGGAGGTGAGATGAGGGGGCACCTCAGCAGCAGATGGAACAAGACCACTGGTTCTGGAGGGGGCAACATGCCCTGTGCTTGGTCCTGGGGATTGCAAGGCCACAGTCTCTGAATTGGGTGACTTGCCCACATGCTCTGGAGGGGGAAACATGCCCTGTGCTTGGTCCTGGGGAGTGTAAGGCCACAGGCTCGCAACTGGGTGTCTTGTTTACTGGTTCTGGAGGGGGAATCGTGCCCTCTGCTCTTGATCCTGGGGAGTCTGGGATAGGTGGGTGTCTTACCCACTGGTTCTGGAGGGGGCATCGTGACCTGTGCTCTTGATCCTGGGGAGTCTGGGGTAGGTGGGTGTCTTACCCACTGGTTCTGGAAGGAGCATCGTGCCCTGTGCTCTTGATCGTGGGGAGTCTGGGGTAGGTGGGTGGCTTACCCACTGGTTCTGGAGGGGGCATCGTGCCCAATGCTCCTGATACTGGGGAGTGCAAGGTCACAGTCTCTCAGGTGGGTGATATACCCACTGGATTTGCAGGGGGCAGGGTGCACAGCAGCCCATGGAGGCAGGATTACATACCGTCTGCCGGCAGTGAGGGCTGCTCAATGGTAGTTGTGGTGCTGCTGCTGCTGTTGGGGGGAGGCTCCTGCCCATCCCCTGCAGCCTTGGACAGCTGCCCACTGGAGGTGGTGGTGCTGCTGGTGGGGGGAGGCTCCTCCCCATCTCCTGCAGCTTTGGACGGCTGTACAACCATGGTTGGTGGTGGGGGCTCCATCACAGTTCCTGCCCTAGGCCCCTTGCCTTGCCTGCCTGCTGGTGTTGACTCCTTGCTTTTCCTGGCAGCTGGGGCAGGCTCCTTAGTCTTCATGGCAGCATCTGGGGCAGGCTCAGTTGTCTTCCTGACAGCCACTTGGGCAGGCTCCTTGCTCCTTCTGGCAGTTGTGGCAGGCTCCTTTCCCTTGAGGCTGCCTGGTGCAGGCTCCTTCACCCTCAGGACATGTGGCCTGGATCCTTTTCCACCACAAGTGGGTGTGGTGATGACTGGGCCCGTGGACTGGGTGGCTGAGGTGCTTGTCTGGTTTCTTCCCACCCTGGCCAGACATGCAGGATGTGGGGTAGGGAAGAGGTCAATGGTGGATAGGAAAAGGTTTTTAGGGACATAGGGGCGGGAAGAGGGAGAAGGTTTGGAAGTGGAGGAAGAGGGAGTGGTTGTAGTAGGTGTCTGTCTGCTGATTGTGGGTGCAGGTACATGGTCTGGATGCTGTTGTGAGGTGGATGGCTATTAGGTGTCTGAGTGCTTGTGTTTGTTCACCTTGGGATGGGGGAACAGACACAGTGGGAGAGGACACAGGGGATGTGTGCATGGCTGTTGTGGAGGTATCTGCCAGTGAGGTGTGAGTTCTGCTAGGTGTGGTGGTGATGCTGGTAGTGGATGATGATGTAGTGCATGCAGGTGAGAGTGTAGACGGAACTGGGAGGGAGGTGGAGGAGGAGGAGGGGGAGGCAGTGGAAATTGTGGATGTTGGTATGTCTGCATCTGGATGGTGTTTGTGTGAGTGCCTGTTGGATGAAATGTGGATCTTGTGTTTGCCTGTACCACTCTTGTGTGTTGTCCTGGGTACATGCTCATCTGCCTGTGTGCTTGGGATAGGTTGAGGTTGAGGAGAATGGGATTGGGAAGATGAAGTTGGAGGGGGGAGGGTGGAAACAGGGACAATGGCTGCCATCAGAGAGGAAGCCAGAGCCTGGATTGATCTCTGTTGGGCCGCCAAGCTAGTGTTAATGCCCTCCATGAATTCATTAGTCTGTTGCATCTGGGCTGCCAGTCCCTGGATGACATTCACAATGGTTGACTGCCCTACAGAGATGGATCTCAGGAGGTCAGTAGCCTCCTCACTCAGGGCAACAGGGCTAACTGGGGAAGGGCATGAGGTGCCTGGGGTGAAGGAGATGCCCACCCTCCTGGGTGAGTGAGCATGGGTAACTCGCTGAGGGGCTAGGAGGGCGGTGCTGGTACGGGGTGGCGGCTGTACCTGTAGCTGGGGTGGTCACAGAGGTGTCCACCACAACCAGGGAGCTTCCATCGGAGGAGGTATCTGTGTCAGAACTATCCCCTCCAGTCTCCGCTGTGGGGCTCCACTCGCCATCCGTCCCACTGGTGCCCTCACCGTCGTTGGGCTCTGCCTCCTGCGTCCTGTGGAATGCAGCTCCCTCCGTCGCCGGTGCCTCTGCTCCTCCGCCAGATGATACTAATGCACATAAGGACAGGGTGACAAAACAAGAAGGGAGAAGAGACAAAGGATACACTTGGTCAATGGCTGCACCAACACCACCGTTGGCGTAAACAGCACCCTCACACACAGGGAACAGGCCTACGCACTATGCATTGCACTATCAGTAATATTGCTAGACACCAAGGCATGGGGAGGGGCACACACCGGCAAATCCGGCACACCTGGGACCCACGCAGCCCTGACCAGTAGTGGATGCCTACAAGCTAGGTAGGAGGATTATCCCTTCAGAGCACTAGCCACCATGGGACCTTCGCTGCAATGTCAGGCCTTGTCTAGGGGCACCCACTGACACACATCCCCCACCCGGATACCACCCCACCAGGCGTTAGTAGTAATGATGGGCATTGTACTCACCCCCTTGTGGCTGCGGTGATGCCCTCAAGTGCCCATCCAGCTCTGGATAGGCCAATGCCAGTATGCGGGTCATCGGGGGACAGGGTTTGACGGGCACCCTTCCTCATTGGGAGGCCATCCCCAGCTGGGCCTCTGCCGTCTTCCATGCCCAGTGTCTCAGGTCCTCCCACCGTTTCCGACAGTGGGTGCTCCACCTGCGAAGACCCCCAGGGTCCGCACATCCTTGGCGATGGCATGCCATATACCCTTCTTTTGATGGGCGCTGACCTGCAGAGGAAATACACACATAGTATTAGTCAGACAGTCCTGCCTGTTACACTTATGGCCCACCATAACCCTTCACATCACCATTCCCACACACATGGCTCAGCACACCACCAATATGCTGCCCAGAGGGCATACACCCACCCCCTTTACACAAGGCTTTCACACACCACACCACTCCATGCATTCATGCCACATGCACTCATGCACAGTGTACTCACCTGTTGGTCTGGAGGCCCATAGAGCAGTCTGTACTGGGGTAGGACCCCTTCCACCAGTCTCTCCAATTCCCCGAAGTGAAGGCAGGGACCCTTTCCCCAGTCACACGAGCCATAGTAGGTTCCAGACACAGGTCACAGCAGCACATGCAGTGTAGGTCCTCTCCTGTTGAAGATCAGTTAGCAAGTGAAGAATCAGATATAAAATGGCAGTCACGTCTGCAACGGTGTATACCGTCACCGTCGGCGTAGATCACCAGTGGCCATTGTAACCCATAGGGCCCAATTATAACCAATGAGAAGTTGTGCGGCAGTTCCCGACCGCCTCACGCAACGGCACACAATGTTAGCGAAATGACCTCACTTCCACCTGTCCTTCCACACAGGACAGGCGGACGCCATTTCAGGGGGGGGCAGGCCCTGGATAATTGCTGCGTCACTGTTTAAATTTGGACATACTGAACAATTCACTCTGACCCATTACAAGTTAACAGCATGCAATGTTCTGTTGGAACCCCATTGTTCAGTTTGTGACTGGCTCTTCACTCTTTTGCCCCATAGATTGCTACCGCTGCCGATGAATAGGAGATGGAGACATACCCTGGTGTACAGCCCCCTGGTGGACTTGGCAACAATGGAGGACAGGCACATCATTTTCACCTATAGACTTGACATGGCCACAATTACAGAGCTGTGTGCCCAATTGGAGGCTAACCTGATATCTGCTATCCGTCACCCCACTGGGATCACCCCTCTTGTGCAGGTTCTATCTGTGCTCCATTTCCTGGCAACTGGTTCTTTCCAAGTGACAGCTGGCTTTGCAGCAGGAATGTCACAGCCAATGTTCTCAAACATGCTCACCAGAGTGTTGTCTGCCCTGATTAAACACAAATATTTCCCCAGGTTGAAGATTTGGCCACAGTGAAGGCCGACTTCCATGCAATGGGATATATCCCCAACACAATTGGGTCGATTTATGGAACACAGATTGCATTTGCCCCCCCCATCAAAATGAACAGGTGTGCAGAAATCCTAAGAGTTTTCCCTCTATGAATGTAGAGATGGTGTGCTTGGTGGACCAGTACATCTCCCACGTCAATGCTAAGTATCCTGGGTCGGTGCATGATGCCTTTGTCCTGAGGAATAGCAGCATCCCAAATGTGATGAGCCAACTACAGAGGCACAGGGTGTGGCTAATAGGTGAGCCTTGGTCCCCACCCAGTATATGTTGGTGTATGGGTATGGTGTGGGCCGTATGGGATAGCGTGTGGATGTGAATGTTGTCCCTCAATATTGCAGGTGACTCTGGTTACCCCAACCTATCTTGGCTGCTCACCCCTGTGAGGAATGCCAGAAAAAGGGCAGAAGAACATTACAATGAGGCACCTGGGCGAACCAGAAGGATTATAGAAAGGACCTTTGACCTACTGAAGGACAGGTTCAGGTGCCTCCATCTAACAGGTGGATCCCTGTGCTACTCACCCAAGAAGGTCTGCCAGATAATAGTGGCATGCTGCATGTTGCACAACCTTGCCCTGAGACGCCACATGCCTTTTCTGCAGGAGGAGGGGGCTGGAGATGCCCGTGTGGCAGCAGTGGTTCCTGTGGACAGTGAAGATGAGGAGGCAGAGGATGAGGATGAGGACAACAGAACAGCAGTCATCAGACAATACTTCCAATGACACACAGTTAAGAAGACAGTGTTACTTCACATTTCATTGTCATTATTTAGAATTTCTGTGACACTGGCATGCTATTATTTCCCACTTCTATGCCCACTTACTGTACCCTTTGGCAATTCACTTTACAGATTTTGGTGCCTCACAATAGCTCCTGGTGTGATCAGTGCAGCCAGCTACAGGTCATTAACATATGCTCATTTACTGTACAGTTGAATTGCAATGTTTGAACCTGGTTAAATTAATTCATACTTGAAAAATTTGACACACTCCATACTTCTATTTTTTCCAAGGGTGTTTATTGAAGTGCTAAAATATTGAGGGGCAAGTGCAATGGGATGGGGTGATGATGGAGGAAAGTCCAGGATATTGTTCCAGTCTATAGCACAGGTGCATTGTCCAAGGGGACATAGGAAGCGGAGCAATGGCAGTTCAAGGTGGACAGGGTGACTGTGTGGGACACAAGGGTGACAATCAGGAGAGTCTCATTTCCTGGCGGGGGTCTTGGCAAGTGTCTCTGGCTTCTGTCTGGATCGAAAGGAACGTTTGCGGGGTGGTTCTCCTTCTGCAGGGGGTGCTGGTGCCCTGTTGGACCTGTGGCAGGCCTCCTGGCCACTAGCGGCAGCAGAGGTGGGAGGCAGTTCAGATGTCTGGCTAGTGGCAGGGTCCCGCTGTTGTTTGACTGCCTCCCTCATAATATTGGCCATGTCTGCCAGCACCCCTGCTTATGGAGACCAGTGTGATGGTGATGGCCTGCAAGTCCTTCCTGATCCCCTGGTACTGTCCCTCCTGTATCCGCCTGTTCTCCTGCACATTGTCCAGGACCTGGCCCATCATGTCCTCAAAATGTTGATATGCTCCCAGGATCTCTGCAAGTGCTTCCTGGAGAGTCGGTTCCCTGGGCCTGTCCTCCTCCTGGTACACAGCAGTCCTCCCAGTTTCCTTGTTTGCGTGTGCCTCTGTCCCTTGAACCATGTTCCCACTGCCACTGACCCCAGGTCCTTTATAGTCTTGGGTGTGAGGTGTGGCCTGGGGTCCCTGTAGAGGTGGACACACTGCTGATTAACATGTCCTGGGGACAGAGGTGTGGGAACGCTGGGTGGGTGCTGTGGTGGTGTTTCCTGATGGGGAGGCTCTGTGGTGGTGTGTGACTGGGCCTGGATAACCGACTGTCCAGAGGTCCCTGATGGGCCAGGTTGGTCATCCACATCCAGCAGACCAGAGTTGTTCTCATCACTGTGGGCCTCTTCAGTTGGGGGACTGGATATTGCTGGCACCTCTATTACGCTGACATTGGCTGAGGTACCTGTGGGGATGTAAATGATGTGTTATGGTTTCTGTGTCTGACATATTGTGCATCCATGGCTTGCCCTCTTTGGTTGTATTTGCCCTGGCAGCTTTCACTTGTGTAAGTTGGTATGTGGTGGGATAGCTGATTCTCTCTATTGTGCATGCTTTAGTGATAGGCGTCCATGCAGGGCTATGAGTGGTGTCCATGCATTGGTATGGCATGCAGGGCTTGGCTTTGGGATGAGTGAGATGTGATGTAGGGAGTGTGGGACATGGTGGAGTGATGGGAGTGAGGGTGAGGGTGGGTGTGTGTGATGACATGCAGGTTCGGGTTTGATAGTAGTAAAGAGTTGACTTACCGGAGCCCAGTCCTCCTCCTACTCCGGCCAGGACCTCAGGATGCATGATTGCCAAGACTTGCTCCTCCCATGCTGTTAGTTGTGGGAAAGGAGATGGGGGTCCACCGCCAGTCCTCTGTACAGCGAGTTGGTGTCTTGCTGCAATGGAACGTACCTTCCCCCCATAGGTCGTTCCACCTCTTCCTGATGCCATCCCTAGTTCTTGGGTGCTGTCCCACGGTGTTGACCCTGTCCATGATTCTCTGCCACAGCTCCATCTTCCTAGCTATCGATATGTGCTGCAACTGTGCTCCAAATAGCTGATGCTCTCCCCTGATGATTTCCTCCACCATGACCCTTAGCTCATCCTCTGTGAATCGGGGGTGTCTTTGTGTTCCCAACTGTGAGGTGTGAGGTGTGTAGGTGAGGGTGTGTAGGGTAATGTGTTGGGGTGTGTGTTGTGGGGTGCGTGAGTGGTGTATAGGTTTGAGTAGTGTGTGGCTCTGGTTGTCTGTGGTGTTGCTGTCTTTCTCTGGTGGCAATTGTTTGTAACTATAAAGGGTTGTGGGTAATGTGGGTGGGAGTTTTATAGTGGTGTGAGTGTGTGCGTGTGGTGTGTGTATGGGTGTCAGATGTGTGTTGTTTGAATTGGCCAATGTGGTGTTGTTTTGTTTGTGTGTGTGTAGTTTGAGCGCGGCGGTATGTACCGCCAATGGTTCACCGCCATTGAATGTCCGCCGTGGTGATTCGTGGGTCATAATGTGATGGGTGTTGTTCTGTTGGCGAAACGGTGTGGGTTTGGATACCGCCAGTTTATCACTGTCCTTTGGTGCGGTGGAATTGTGTATGTGGCTGAATAGTGACGGATTGGTGTGTGTGTGTGTCATAATACGGTGAACGGATATCCGCCGTGGGGGCGGTATGTTGGCGGCAATCAGCGTGGCGGTAAGTGGGATTTGCCGCCAGTCATAATGAGGGACATAGTACCTTAACTGTGGACAGTTCCCTCCTCTGTAAACTGGCAGCCAAAGGGTTTGTGCTGCAGGGGGTTGGACCTACTTGTCCCAAGGACAAAATAAACATGAAAACTTGTTGTCCTTGACCCCAAACAATATGTCTCAGGTGATTGGAATTCCACATCCCTGAGTTCCAGTTGCCATCACATGCAGGCCTTTGTCATCAGAAAGTGTATTTTAACAGGTTGCACTGCAGGTTTTACACTTCACTAGTCACTCTACAATAGCAGGTCATGTTTTGTAGGCCCACTCTGTGAATGGCACAATCGGAGCTGCAGTCCATAGGTGGTATTTTACTACCATGACCAAGGTGCATTTTCTACACCATAAACTTGAGACTAATGTTCCCTCTAATTTTCTACTGTGTGCGGCAGTGCAAGATCTCTGTGAGTTACAGCCAAAGCTATGTGCGTCAAGAACCTGATCACACATGCGACTGCAGCAACAAATACCAGTGCAAATACCATGCCAAACATTTGCTTAAAAAAGTGAAACAATTATGCATTTCTACATAGACAGCACCACATGAGGGATCCTAAGATAGATTTGCAATTTAGATACATATGCCATGACATAAATTGGTTACACAGGCAAGTACTCTCCAGGTTTAGAAAAGCACAGGATTCCAGCGGGGGTACCATTATAAGATTTGTACTAAAGATTCTCAATTAGAGCAATGTTTATAGGGTGGCGAAATGTCGGGAGCCTATACAAGATCCCATATACACAATCAGTTACACATAACATATTTACAATTTGATGTGCAAGCTAGTGAGTAATGTCAGGATATTCCCTCAGAGATAGTTTGCAAAATGTGTGACATCCAGGCAAACAAGGATTGTTGGAGAGGGCCATTCATACAAGTTAAACGCCATCACTAGATGGGTGACATGGTTGCTTTTCACGTTGATCCTTGCCATTTTACTAGTGCTATTGAGGTCAACTTCCCATTCAGGAGGTAGGCCTTTGTCCTCATCAGCATGTCCAATTGCTTCTCATCTAATCTGTTTCTCTTTCTCTTTATAGTTTTCAGGAGGCTGTGTCTTCGTTCACAATCTGCACTAGATGCTTGAAATGTTGCACAGAAATCAACAAGCTGAAACACCACACTGTACTGAGCACCACTGCATATAGTGAAATTTACCATGTCTCAAAAGGTGGTAAATAACCGACCCCCTACATGTTCTGCCACTGCATATTTATATTCTCTGTATTGTTGAACAACATCTTCTGGTGTTCCAAAATCACCCAGGGCCAATACTTTTTTATACTTTTCACCAAGTCTTGTTACATTCTCAGTCCCAAAATCTAAATGTATTTGTGTTGCTGTTGCCTGGAATTCAAAACTTGCCCATTCTTTCAGTTAATCTTCAGGGAACCTTTTTTGCATGTGCTCACAAAGAAGGGAAACAAAGACAAAAAAGGCCCACTGTCAAACTCCTATTCTTCCCTGTACAGCATCATCAGATTTGTTATCAGGATTCTCCAAAAGAGTGTCCGCCAAGCACTGTTCCTTAATTTGGTCATTCTTTGCTCTTCCATACTATACAGTTTCGACAGCAGTCAAATAACCTTTTTGGAACAGTTTGCATAAAGATGCAAAATTCACCCAGAATGTTGTTTAGTACAGCAAGGGAAATATGGTACTTTGAGTCTGATAGCTTTTTGTAACAATATTTAGCAACTGGATCATTCCCCTTAACTTTCTCCTGCTCAAAGTACTTAAGAACAGCTTCATAATTATGAATTAGTGCACGAACTGCAAAATGACTTGAAAGCGTTGTAAGCCACTGGACTTCAGTGCTGGGTTGAACTGAGACCACTTCACATTCATTAATCAATGCAATGTCATCCAGCTTGGACCCCCTTGCAGGAGTACACAGTGTACATAGGAAAAATGACCAAATACTTCCCTGGGATTCCAGTTTAGGCCAAAAAGGAAAGTGCCCATGTGCTTCTTTAATAGCATCCATTATGCTAAACAGGTCTATAAATCTGCATTGTGTGTTACACCTTCTGTGATGCAGCTTTTCCCCGGCATTCAAACTGCACAAGTAGTTGAGTTGGGTGAGCTAGGAAGTTCACAGGGAGGACTGAGCCACATACGAGCCCTCAGAATATTGCATGTGGAAATGATGCAGCAAGTGGTGTGCAGAAATATCACAAAGACTTTCTAATTAAATATAAGTTATTTCTCTGACACTTGTATTTTCTTGTATCACCTTCACTACCCTAATCCCCCCACACACAATGCACCCACTCCCCTGCATGTCCTGCATTTTCTTTAACTTTTTCCATGTCAATGTTTTAACAGCTGTGCATCTCATTCACACACTTTTGCATGTAATTACAATGGACTATGAGTACTCATAAATAGTTTCCAGGGGCCAAAAATGTTTGATTGGTGGTGTGACCCAGGGCCACACTGATGCAGCAAGGGTGGTGGTCAGGGAGTTGGGAGGTGCTGTTAAGGTAAGTGTAGGGGAAAAGAAACATGTACATATAGTGGCTGAATTGAATTTCACAATGTGGAACCAGAAAACGTGGGCTCAATCCCTTGTTCCCCTCTTGACCAAACTGTGTGATCCCAAGCAATTGTTTTATTTCACTTTCCCACCTTTTTCTTCATTATAAAAAAGGAACTCAAAGTACAAGACTTCATGATGGGCTTTGTACAAAACCTCCTGTGTTTAATTTAATAAACTGTGATGCTGTTCATGAATAACAGCAGCTTCAGCTATCCAAAGGGTGCAGATAATTTACTTGCCTCTTAGTTCACTATTGGCATTGTGGTCAGGGTGAGGAAGGAAGAATAAATGTTTCTAAATTCATGTTTGAAAACTATCACTTTAAAATAATATTTCTGAATGCACTGACATAATCTGATTTACTAAGGTGAAACAGTTCTGCATGTTAATAAAATACACTTTTTGAAATTTGAAGAGGCTTAAATGTTGCCCTTGAACAACCTGAACTCGCACAGCTACATATGAGCAACTCTGAACACCAAGTACTATACCTGAGTAATATGTTGCATTAAAAGAATTAGATACACCTTTTTTAAATACTGTTACGTAGTGCAAGAGTAAAATGTGAAATTTAAAACAGGAACAACATTGTTGTTCCCAGGCTGGGATGGCAGTGTCTCTGTTGCCAGTGGTACATTACAAAGTGGGGACCACAATATTTATCAATGGGGCACCCATTTCTAGGGGTGCGTTACAAAGTAGGGACCAGAATATTTATCAGTAGGGCACTTGTCCCATCAGCGTATTCAGCTATTACACTTTTACAGTCTAAAAAAGACTGCTTGCGCCTGTCACCAGAGCTCAAAGGGAACACAAGTAGGATGATGTAACCAGCCACAAAAAGCCCTGGTCTTGATGGACAGTCCATCCAAGAAATGGCAATCCAGGAAAGCCCCACAAAAATGACTTTTTGAAGTGAGCCGCCCCAAAGGCCTCCCTCTGTATTACGTGTGGTAGATCACAGAAATTGCCTAATAGTGTTTAATCAACTGGCTGGAGCTCAGCTATTTGCCTCACACCATTGCGCACTGTGGCATATAGAAGAGCTAATGTTTGGAGGTTCATGTAGTCCTGACACCTTCAGGACCCATTGACAGGCACTCCACAGGACTGACACTGCATTATGCCAACACTCCAGAGCTCTCAACCAAGTCCAATCATAAAAATGCACCCACAATTTGTTCTCAAGACACCTAAATGCAACTCAGTTCACAGTATGCACTGTACAAGTCATATGCTGCATACAAAATACATATTCACAACACCTGGAAAAGCAAATCCTCTTAGGTAACGGATGATGAAATAAAATGTGAAGCTTCCATGTGCCTCAGTGTATTTTGTTTTAAATGGACTGGTAATGAGGTGACAGAAGCCATGCAGCAGTGTTGAAACCACAGTTAATCCTATGGCAAACTATAACATAATGAGCAAAAAACACACAGTGCAGTGTGCTGAAGAAAATAAAATGCTCGGAGCCATTAAACCAAATGAAAATGGTAATTCTCAGTTAAAAAACGTACATTCCTACACTGCTTGCATGCTTGTGCCTTAGTGAACCTGTAAGGTAGCTCAGACAGCTAACGCACCCACTGCAGCAAACTGAAGTTTGAAGACTATTACTGTTAATATCTCTTTTAAAGTGTAAAAGATTACACCAGAGTTGCAGGACTGTAATTAGGTTTGCCACCTGACCTGACACGTGCACTTTAATTCCTTGGCTGCTGTAACAAAATAGACAAAATCACAGAACCCTGATATTTCCCCCCCTTATCAGTAAACACTTCAAACAGGAAATATAAGCAAAAACACTTTAGAATGTGTTCCAGAGCTGCAAACTGATTCATGAGTGAAAACAAAAGCAGAAAAGCCATGCTACAAATGAACATTGGCGGTTCAAATGAAGTTCTATTTAAACATCCCATCCAAGCCTTTGCACAATTAAACATGGTACATTTCCAAATTGCCAAGACAATCTTACCATCTGGGAATAGTAAGCAGACTGATCCTTGAAGATTTCTAGTCTTGTTTAATCCCATTACAATATTTCTGGATTATTGTGCTTACATTGTCAAAAGCATTAGACAGAGATCATAACAACAAGGAACCCACCAAAAATACTGTCACACACACACACACACACACACACACACGCACATATTTTTCCATCTCCTTCCATCCTCAGGACTGGGAACATAAAGCAGCCCTGGCAAAAATTTTGTCAGACCAACCCCATAGGGTGCATAGCGAGCAAGCCTTGCCACAGTAGTGGGGCCTAGGGGTCCCCCCCAGGAATATTGCAGCAAAAATGGTACATCCTACAAAACGTTTTTGATTACATATTCATATTCAAATGTATTCGTAGGCATTTTTTAAGCATGCTTGATCTGGGGAAGCTTACACTCAGAATGTAACACAGTGGTTATGGTTGACTTTACTAATATCAATTTATTTCTACCCAGACAAACCCTTTTAAGCAGAATTAGGATAATCAGAGACTGGGACAAAAAATAACTTTCTGACCTCTACCAAGCAGTTTGCATGCATCTCTTTGGTGCAGTTCATAGCTCACTGTGCTAGATTATGATGGCAAATTACGAGCTGCACAGTAACAAAAGGATCTGTGTGACAAAAGAAGTATCCCATAAAATACTGTTCTGTGATCTGCATAGTACTCATAGGCCCATATTTATACTTTTTTAGTGCCACATTTGCGTCATTTTTTACGCAAAAGCGGCACAAACTTACAAAATATAATTGTAGTAGGTACGTTTGCGCCGCTTTTGCACCAGAAAATGATGTAAATGCAACGCTAAAAAAAGTGTAAATATGGGCCACAGTTTGCAGCAGGCATAATAACTCCCTGTGCTGTCTTAGCTGAGTCAAAACTGCCACTAGACAAAATCCCGACCGCTCTCCAGCAGGTACATTAATCACCAGAGTTATATTAGCACTTTTATTTTTGACTGAAACTGTTAACAAGGACCTCTGCAAGACTTTTAAAACTGTTTCACTGCTACAAAACTGCCCCCCAGCAACAAAAGCGACCCCCACCCTTTCAGCCTGCCAGGAAACACCTGATGCCCCGTATGGCCAGTCCAGCCTTGCCCATCCTGCATGTCATGGTTGGCAGAACCTCTGACTCGACTTTATTGTTGTGCCCCAAGTGCAAAAAATGACATTTGCAGACTAAGTTCAGCAGCAAGTGGCTCCTGTACTAGCCACTTGCTGCATTCCAGATTGTTTTTGGTGTACCCTTCTTTCAGGCAATGGCTTTAACTTCTGTGGGTGGGACCAACTTGCACTTGTGGCTCCACACTCTTTTCTGCTGCTGGAAGTTCCAACAAGGGATGTTGCAGTACCTTGGGATTTTCCTAAGCTCCGCTTATATGCAGCACTGCACTGCATCATCACCATCCTTCTCCCTAGATCAGGCATTTGGTGAGAAAGAAGGGGGACACCCACCCAGGTGTCATCTGCACACACTGGGAGAGGAGAGTTTGCCTCTCATTTTTGGCGCTGCTGGTGTGCTTTCAAAATCACAAATATATTTAAAAAGCCACACAAAAGCAGCACTGTCTAGAAGCATGACTGGTGCTTTCATGAGCAGGAATACATTCAAAAAGCCATATAACCTGCCTTGCAGGTGCACTCCTATTAACAAAAGGAATGTGGCAAGTGCAGGAGCCACTTGCTGCTGAACTTGTGACCCTATTAAACCCCACATACTTAAACTCCATTTTTATAATACAAAGACCTTCAAAGGGTTGGTCACCCACTTTTGTTGGCCTCAGATGTGTCTGTGGGTTCTGTCGTTACCTATCAGGCCATTGGGAAGACGCGGGGAAAGCATAAGGCTCCTCTGGTTCCCCTTCCTATTGTTGGCACCTCCTTTGAAAGGGTGTGCATTGATTTCATAGGGCCTCTAGACCCCAAAGACAGCCTTGGACAACAGGATCATCCTGCTCTTGGTGGACCTTGACACTCAGCACCCGGAAGCCATCACTCTGAGAACAGTGACTCTGCTCGCTGTGGCCAGGGCGCTAAGGGGGATTTTAACCTGAGTGAGTTTAGCCCAGGAGGTAGAATTTGATTGAGGTACAAAGTCATGTCTGCCTACATGAAGTCCATGTAGGACGACGGATGGAGTTACCTGCAAGTTGTCCACACCCTATCTTACCCATACCAATTGGCTTATTGAGAGGTTCAACAGGATCCTGAAAGACATGATTATGGGCCTAGCAGTGCCCTTGAGGTGGAAGTGGGATTTCCTCTTGCCATTCCTGTTTGTTTGCTTAGAAGGAGGTGCTTCAGAAAGGAATTCCTTCTGTATGATCACTCTGTGTGAGGGTCTCTAAGCCTTCTAAAGGAAGGGACAAGCTCCCAAGAAACCTCCCCAGGATGTAGTCAGCTACATGTTGGCCCTAGGATCCCAGATGTATCTATCTGGAAGACTGCTACTGATAACTTACCTGCCAGCCAGGAATTCATGACATTCTGGTGTGACCAAAAGGCTACTCCAGTTGAGTTTCAACCTGATTAGGTTGGTGAGGGTGATGGAACCAGTGGAGCCCCAGGCATTACAGGTCTTGTGGGCTGACCCATATGAGGTAAAGGAGTGAAAGGGGACCTCCAGCCCCCAGGGGTCCTGCATGTCAACCACCTCAAGTCACACTTTAGGAGGTCCAAGGTCACTATGCTCTTGGTGATCAATAGAGGAGAGGAGGAAAAGTGTTAACCTCTCCCGTATCACTTCTTCTCAAAAATGCAAGCTGGTTAGTAGTGAGAGTGAATTTTCCCCCTCTCTGACCCTCCAACAGGAGAGAGATTGCTGCCAGGTGTTGGAGCAGTTCTCTTCCTTGTTCTCATTTTACTCCCAGGCTCACCCATTGGTGTATCCACAACACTGACAAAGAGGACAGCTTGCAAGTGAAGAATAAGATTTAAAGTACATCTGAAAAATTGAGGGCCAGCATCAAGGATGAAGTATTCAAGATGCTGGAGTTAGGAATATTTGAGCACTTCAACAGCCCTTGCTCCAGCCCAGTGGTATTGGTACCCAAGACCAGCCAACCAGGTCCAACCCCAGAACTCAGGTTTTGTGTCAACTATAGAATGCTCAGTTCAGTCACCAAGACTTATGCCACTCCATCCCCTGAGCTGATGAGCTCGTTGATTGTTTGGGAGCTGCTAAGTTCCTGAGTACCTTCGAATTGACATTGGGAGACTGACAGTTTGTCTTAACCAAGGAGTGGTCTGCATTTTCAAACCCAGAGGGCCTCTTCCAGTTCTAGGTGATGTAATTTGGGTTAATTTATACCCCTTCCACCTTCCAGAGGCTGGTCAACTAGGTCCATGCTGGGTTGGAGGACTTCAGTGCTGGCCACCTGGATGACACTGTGGTCTTTAGCTGTAGCTAGGAGGACCACCTGGCCCTTCTTTGGGCAGTGCTTCAGGCTCTACAGAAGGTAGGCCTGACTATCAAGACCAGTAAGTGCCAGATAGGGCAGAGTTCTGTGGTCTACCACATCACCAAGTCAGTGGGGGCAAGGTGCAGTCCCCCGTACCCAAAAGTCAGACCATCCTGGCTTTGGAACCAGAGAGAGGTGAAGTCCTTCCTGGACCGCACCGGCTAGTATAAGAGATTTGACAAGGGCTATGGTACCATTGTTGCTTTCCTGACTGAGCTGATGTCTAAAAAAGCAGCCCAGCAATGTGATTTGGCCAGAAGGGTGCCAGAAAGCATTCAACACCTCAATGGAGGCCATGTGCACAGCATCAGTAATGAAGGTGCCTGACTTCTCTAGAGAGTTTGTAGACCAAACAGACTTCTTAGAGCATGGCATAGGAGCAATGCTTTTACAGATACACGAAAGGGCCTGGAGCAATTGGTAGCCTTTATCAGCAGAAGGTTACCACCCAGGAACAGAGGTGGATTGCCATAGAAAGGGAAGCCTGCACAGTGGTCTGGGCACTGAAGAAGTTGAGACCATACCTGTTTGGGACTCACTTTTGGGTTCAGACAGACCACAGACCCCTTAAGTGGCTTATGCAAATGAGGGGTGAGAATTACAAACTGTTGAGGTAGTCCATTTCCATACAGGGAATGGACTTTAAGGTGGAACACCACCCTATGACTGACCCATCTAATGCTAATGGTCTTTTCAGGTTCTCCTGACTTAGTGATGGAATTCCCATGAGGGTGGGTAGTTCTCCCTACTTTCAGCTGGGGAGGGGGACGTTTTACATCTGACACCCCTTGTGTAGTCGTCCCCTAGACTTTTGGCCTTCAACCTTCCTGTTTTGCAGAACTCGTTTTTGTTGGCTTTAGGACTCTGTGAACTTTACCACTGCTAACCAGTGCTAATGTGCTTGTACTCTCTCCTTTAAAAATTGTAAAGTTGGCTTCACAAAATCTGAATTTCATTCACTTAAAAGTCATTAGTACAGGGATACTACCTGTACAAAGGGTGTATAAATTAATTGTTATTAGTGAGTCTGGAGCACATATTGTGCCACACACTTAAGTACTCTTTAAAAAAAAGGTTTCTCAGGCCTGTCATAGCAGCCTGTGTGTGCAGTTTTAAAATACCATTTTGACCCACCAAAATAAGCTTTTATCAGGCCTAAAGCTCCTCTTTTATCACAAATGCAAAGGTTGGACATGTACATTTAGGTTTTACATGTTTTGGTAGTGAAATACACCTTAATTTGTTTTTCACTACTTTGAAGCTCAGCCCCTCATTGGATAACATTGGGTTACCTTCTTACATTTAAAAGTGATAACTTTTGTGTGGGAGCAGATAGGAATGTAATGTTTAATGTTTGATGAATCATAATGTAAAACTGTCTTTAATGGTAAAGTTGAATTGTAAGTCATAGTTCTGAAAATACCCCTTTTAGAAAGTTGGCCTTTTCTTGTCCTAATCATTTTGTGCCTACAGCCTATATCCTGGGTCACAGACTAGGGTGGTCATTCTGACCTCGGCGGTAAAAGGCGCCTACCGCCGGTCAGAAATCCTCCATAATCCCGCCGCGGTCGCGGAAACCCGCCACGGTCATTCTGACCCGCAGAAGGCAAACCTCCGAAAATCCGACCGCCACAACAGACCGCCAGACCAGCGGTCGGCGGAAAGGTGGAGGTGACCAAACCTCCACCGCCACGCCACCAGAAATACGCCCATCCCATTACGACCCACGAATCCACGCGGCGGTCATTCAAACGCGGTATTCCATTGGCGGGACACACCGGCGCGGTCAGAATACCCACCAACGAACAAAACTCACCCACATTGGACGATTTGAATCCCACACACCTGATACACATACACACACCACTCCCACACACACAATACAATATAAAACACCCACCCACATCACCCACAAACCCCTACGCTTACAAAATCGTAAAGAAGGCAAGAGCGAGACACCAGCATCCAAAACATAACAGCCACAGCCACTCAACACCATCACCCACACACTATCCACACACAAAACAACACACACCACCACACTCAACTCACTTAAATACACATACTCCACCCCACACATCATACACACCACCCCATGGCACCCCAAAGACAACCCCGCTTCACAGACGAAGAACTCAGGGTTATGGTGGAGGAAATCGTTCGTGTAGAGCCCCAGCTGTTCGGCACACAGGTCCAATACACCAGCATTGCCCGGAGGACGGAGCTATGGCAGAGGATTGTCGACAGGGTGAACGCAGTGGGACAGCACCCCAGAAATCGGGAAGACATCAGGAAGCGATGGAACGACCTACGGGGGAAGGTGCGTTACATGGTATCCAGGCACAACATCGCCGTGCAGAAGACTGGCGGAGGACCCCCACCTCAACCCCCACAATTCACATCATGGGAGGAGGAAGTCTTGAACATCCTGCATCCTGACGGCCTCGCAGGAGTCGGCGGAGGAATGGATACTGGTAAGTTGAAGCTTCAATACTGCTTCCCCCCCACCTGCATGCCAAATCAGACCCCAACCCTCACCCCCATCCTCGAACCCCACCCTCACCCCCACCCCCATCCTCACCCCCACCCTCACCCCCACCACCATCCTCACCCCCACCCTCACCCCCACCACCATCCTCACCCCCACCACCATCCTCACCCCCACCCCCAGCACACCTATTCCCCGCCAATGTCTCACCATCACAACCCACACATCCCAAAACCTAGGCCTGCATGCGTCCACTAAGCATGGACACCCATCACCAAAGCATGCCCAATGCATATACACATCCCCCCCACAAGCCACCCTCACCAAAGCCCCCACACACGAATGCCAGCACTTGGGGACACGGGAACCCACAGATACACCCATATGCCACACATTGAAACTATAACCATACCTCTATACCCCTGCAGGACCCGACCGTCAACACACCGCGGCGGAGGGGCCAGAATTATCCACACCCCCCACCCAAGAGGCCGTCAGCGATGACAGCAGCTCTGTCGATCTGGACACCGATGACCAGCCCGGACCATCGGGGACCTCTGGACAGTCGGTTCCCCTCACACAGGCACAGGCCACTATAGACCCTAACCACTCTGGGAACACCAGCACAGCTCCCACCCAGCGGGCCCATGCCTCTGTCTCCAGGGCGCGTCAATCTGCGGTGTGTCTACCACTACAGGGCACCCAGGATAACCCACCACCCCAACAACAACAGGGACCTGGGGGCAGTGGTAGTGGGCACACCGGCCAGGGGGCAGAGGCCCAGGGAAACAGGGCAACTCGGCGGGCAGCTGTGCGACAGGGGGGGGAGGAGAGGCCCAGGGAACCCACTCTCCACGAGGTCCTCACCACCATCATGGGAGCATACAACCGCTCCCAGGAGACGATGGCGACGGTACTGGCCCGGTTCCAGGAGATCCAGGTGCTGCAGGAGGAACACTATCGGGGGTACAGGGAGGACATCCGAGCCATCAACACCACCCTGGTTACCATGGTAGGGCTGCTGCAGGACCTCGTAAACAGCAGGGCGGACACTGAACAACACCCAAGGGCCCCTGCCACTAGCCGGGACCAAGAACAGCCATCCACCTCCGCCGGCGCTAGTGGACAGGAGGCCCCCGCACAGCAGCAGCCCACCAGACCCCCACCTCCTGCAGGAGAAGAACCACCCCGCAAGAGGGCCCTGAGATCTCGCAAGACAGAGTAGGATGTCAAGACCCCCGCCAGCAATGGATACCACCTGATGTCATCCCACTGTCCCACATTGTCACCCTGTCCATCCTCGAACTGCCCATGCTCCATCTCTCCACAGGCCTCTGGACAATGCACCTGTGTGACTGTTACTCTGGACTCTGCCATGGACATTCCTTCACCATAGCCCCCACCCACTTGAAACCACCCATCCCATTTTGAGCACTTCAATAAACACCTATTTTGCACCAAAATATCAGGAGTCTGGCTGTGATTTCAATAGATTGTAATTGACATGACAGTGCAAATATGTCCTTGTACATGGTGAAGTCAACAAACAGCTGCCACAAAGCTGTAGTCCATGGGGAAACGAAGCACAGGACTCGTAGTGGGGACCCCAGATCTGAAATAGGGAGGGAAAAGCCAAAACTCAGTCATCATACACTGGGGCAAATAGACAGGCAGCAGAGATGCTGCAGAGTAGTTAACTTTTACTAAATTATCTTTGAAATGTTACCTGTGTCCTATTGGAAGTACTGTTCAATGATTCTGTCCCTGTTGTCTGTTTCAGCCCCGTCGTCTTCCTCCTCGTCACTCTCCTCAGGTTCCACCGCTGCCACAACACCACCGTCTCGACCATCCTCCTGCAGGAAAGGCACCTGGCGGCGCAAAGCCAGGTTGTGAAGCATGCAGCAGGCCACGATGATGTGACACACCTTCTTAGGTGAGTACATTAGGGATCCACCGGTCATATGCAGGCAGCGAAACCTGGCCTTTAGGAGGCCAAAGGTGCGTTCGATCACCCTCCTAGTACGCCCATGGGCCTCATTGTACCGTTCCTCTGCCCTGGTCCGGGGATTCCTTACTGGGGTCAGTAGCCACGACAGGTTGGGGTACCCAGAGTCCCCCAATAGCCATACACGGTGTCTCTCTAGCTGTTCCATCACGTAAGGGATGCTGCTATTCCTCAGGATGTAGGCGTCATGCACTGACCCAGGGAACTTGGCATTTACATGCGAGATGTACTGGTCAGCCAAACACACCACCTGGATGTTCATTGAATGGTAACTTTTTCTGTTCCTGTACACCTGCTCCCTGTCTCTTGGGGGAACCAAAGCCACATGGGTCCCATCAATGGCACCAATTACGTTGGGAATATGTCCAAGGGCGTAGAAATCACCCTTCACTGTAGCCAGTTCGCCCACCTCAGGGAAAATGATGTAGTTCCTCACGGATTTCATCAGGGCAGACAACACTCTGGATAACACCTTTGAAAACATGGGCTGAGACATCCCAGAAGCAATTCCCACGGTTGTCTGAAATGACCCACTTGCCAAGAAATGGAGTACTGACATGACCTGCACCAGAGGGGGAATCCCTGTGGGTTGGCGGATGGGGGACATCAGGTCGGGCTCCAGCCGGGCACACAGTTCATGGATAGTGGCACGGTTAAGACGGTAGGTCAGGATAATGTGGCGTTCTTCCATTGTCGACAGGTCCACCAGCGGTCGGTACACGGGAGGATTCATCCGTCTCCTCGCCCAACCCAGCGGACGGTGCCTAGGAAGGACAACATGGAGCACACAGTCAGGCAACCCACAGGTACGTACTCACAGCTAGCACAGTATACGATTCTCTATGCAGTGAATGGCGTGTATGAGTGGCTATGCAAGGCCTAGGCCTGTGTGACGCAGTTGAAATTGAGCCATGTGGGCCCTGGAAATGGCGGCTGCCTGACCTGTGAAGTGTGACAATGGGATGTGAGGTCAATGCGCTGGCGTGGCACACCGCGGCGGGCGGCGGGCCAAGACCGCGGCGCGAAGCCGCATTGGTTAACATTGAAGCCTATGGGTTTCAGGAGCCAATGGCGAAGGGCGCCGGCGGTGGCGGGACGCACCGCCGCGGTACGCACCGCCGCGGACGTGACCGCCATTTTCTATCTACTTATCCACTTGCGACTTGAACTTTCACAGGAGAGGACCTATACTGCAAGTGTTGCTGTGACCTCGGTCTGGAAGGGACAATGGCTGCTGCGACTGGGGAAAGGGCCCCTGCCTTCACTGGAGAGGAGTTGGAGAAACTTGTGGATGGGGTCCTCCCCCAGTATGCGCTACTCTACGGTCCTCCAGACCAACAAGTGAGTTTAATTCTATCTGGATTTGGGGCCACTGGCTGGCTTGGGGGCCTGGCGGGGATGGGGGGCATGTTGGGGCTGGCGGGGGGCCTGGCGGGGATGGGGTGCATGTTGGGCATGGCGGGGGGCCTGGCGGGGGGCCTGGCGGGGATGGGGTGCATGTTGGGGCTGGCGGGGGGCCTGGCGGGGATGGGGGGCATGTTGGGCATGGCGGGGGGCCTGGCGGGGGGCCTGGCGGGGATGGGGTGCATGTTGGGGCTGGCGGGGGGCCTGGCGGGGATGGGGTGCATGTTGGGCATGGCGGGGGGCCTGGCGGGGGGCCTGGCGGGGATGGGGGGCATGTTGGGGCTGGCGGGGGGCCTGGCGGGGGGCCTGGCGGGGATGGGGGGCATGTTGGGCATGGCGGGGGGCCTGGCGGGGGGCCTGGCGGGGATGGGGGGCGTTGGGCCACTGGAAAGGAAAATGCTGAGTAACTTGAACGTGGTATTTCTCCCTCCCTGTACGTGTCACATAGGTCCGCGCCCATGAGAAGATCGGGATTTGGCGTGCCATCGCCAAGGAAGTCCGGGGCCTGGGGGTCCACCATCGACGGGGCACCCACTGCCGCAAGAGGTGGGAGGACATCCGCCGCGGGACCAAGAAGACCGCCGAGTCTCTGCTGGGGATGGCCTCCCAACGTAGGCGGGGTGCCTGCCGTCAACTGAGCCCCCTGATGTTCCGGATCCTGGCGGTGGCCTACCCTGATTTGGATGGGCGCGTGAGGGCAGCACAGCAGACACAAGGGGGTGAGTACAAGCATCATCTACTCTGTTGTCGTGCAGTGGAGGTGTCTGGGTGGGGGAGGAGGGCTGTGGGTCCCCCTAGGCCAGGGCGATATCTGTAGGCTGGGCACCCCCGTAAGCCCCTGTGTCCCCAGCCACCACCCTCAGTAGTGTGTCAGTACAGCCATCCCTGGGCCGTGTCATCCATGGGTGCAGTTGACAACTCTAGGCGTGTAGGGCATGTTCCACGGAATGCGTAGCGTACCCCAAGTGCGCAACTTAGTGCAGGGGGCATCTGTGTCTGTCATGTCCGCTAACTGTACCGGAGATCCATGTACTCAATATCCCTTTATTTCTCTCTCCCCCCCCCCCTTTTTGTTTGTCTTTCTGTGCTTGTGTGCATCAGCATCATCAGGCGGAGGAGAAGTGGCATCGGGGCAGGAGGGAGCTGCATCTCACATGGCCCAGGAGGGCCATGCCACAGAGTCAGACTGGACCAGTGAGACGGAGGGCGAGGGGAGCTCCACGACGGGGACGACTGGAGCCTGCAGCGACACGGACACGTCCTCGGAAGGGGGCTCCCTTGCGGGGGTGGCACCATCCGTGCCCCCCGCCATTACAGGTACAGCCGCCACCCAGCGCACCATCTCCGCCCTCCCAGCAGCCCCTCCGCGTTCGCCCCGTGCCCGCTCTGCCAGGAAGCCGGGCATCTCCTTCGCCCCAGGCACCTCAGGCCCTGCCCCTGTTACCCCCGCTGCCCTCAGTGAGGAGGTCATTGACCTCCTCCGAACGCTCATTGTTGGGCAGACTACCCTTTTGAATGCCATCCAGGGGGTGGAGAGGGAGGTTCATCGCAGCAATGCGTACCTGGAGGGCATTCATTCGGGTCAGGCTGCCCATCAGCGATCGTTCCAGGCTCTGGCCTCAGCACTGACGGCAGCCATTGTCCCTGTCTCCTGCCTGCCTCTACTAACTCCCTCCTCCCAGTCTCCTGTTCCTCTGCCTGTCCCACCCACACCATCAGACCAGCCTGCACACACCTCAACACCCAAGAGAAGCTCATCCAAACATAAGCACCACAGATCACCCAGACATTCACACACGCAACATTCCGATGCAGACATGCCAACAGTCACTACCACCTCTGTGACCCCCACCTCCTCGTCTCCCTCCTCCCTCCCTGTGACGTCTACACTCACACCTCCATTCACCTCACCATCAGCCAGTGTTTCCATCACCAGCACACCCTCCACTCCAGTCCGCACACGTGCAGTCACCATCCCCACTGCCATTTACACGTCCCCTGTGTCCTCTCCCACTGTGTCTGTCACCCCCTCTTCCACACCACACAAACGCAGCCACCCACCCACCCAACAGCCATCCACCTCACGACAGCCTATCCCTCCTGCACCTGCACCCAAAGACAGCAAACGTGACTCACCTACAACCACATCCTCTCCCTCCACTCCCATTCCCACTGTACCTACCACTCTCCATTGTCCCAAGAAGCTCTTCCTCGCCACTACTAACTTCTTTCCTGACCCTGAGCCCCCCCCTCCTTCTCGTCGGGGAAAGAAGAGCACCTCAGCCACCACCAGCCCTGCAGCCCCCTTGACAAGGGTGCAGGGGTATTGGAGCCCGCCAGCCCGCATGTCTGGATCTTCGCCCAGCAGCAAGGGGACAGCCAGCCCACCCCCTGGGAAGAGGAGCAGAAGGCGGAAGGGGCGCCGCAGGAGCCCGCCTTCTACATCCCCCCCGGACACCACCCAGAGACAGTCACCAGCCACAGCTCCAAAGGGAGGCAAGGGCCACAGGCCGACGACTAAGGAGGGCAAGGGCAGCAAGTTGGAGAGATCAGGCAGCAGGCCTGCTGCCCAGGAGGAGCCCACAACCCCCATAGCCGCTGCCCCGGGAGGAACCGGCACAGCTGCCCCGGGAGAGCCCACCACCCCCATAGCCGCTGCCCAGGGAGGACCCAGCCCAGCTGGCCAGGAGGGCCCCACCACCCACAGCCCAGGTGGGCAGTGAAGGAGCACCATCCCCGCTGCCCAGGAGGGCACCACCAGGCAATTAGCAGTTGGCCATAGACCGTCCGCCGTCTCAAGAACCGCTGAACTGGGCCCCGCCGTCTCAAGAACCGCTGAACTGGGCCCTTCAAGGCAAGAAGCGCTGAACTGGGCCCCGCCGTCTCAAGAACCGCTGAACTGGGCCCCGCCGTCTCAAGAACCGCTGAACTGGGCCCTGCCGTCTCAAGAACCGCTGAACTGGGCCCTTCAAGGCAAGAAGCGCTGAACTGGGCCCCGCCGTCTCAAGAACCGCTGAACTGGGCCCCGCCGTCTCCAGAACCGCTGAACTGGGCCCCGCCGTCTCAAGAACCGCTGAACTGGGCCCTTCAAGGCAAGAACCGCTGAACTGGGCCCCGCCGTCTCAAGAACCGCTGAACTGGGCCCTTCAAGGCAAGAACCGCTGAACTGGGCCCCGCCGTCTCAAGAACCGCTGAACTGGGCCCCGCCGTCTCAAGAACCGCTGAACTGGGCCCCGCCGTCTCAAGAACCGCTGAACTGGGCCCCGCCGTCTCAAGAACCGCTGAACTGGGCCCTTCAAGGCAAGAAGCGCTGAACTGGGCCCCGCCGTCTCAAGAACCGCTGAACTGGGCCCTTCAAGGCAAGAAGCGCTGAACTGGGCCCCGCCGTCTCAAGAACCGCTGAACTGGGCCCCGCCGTCTCAAGAACCGCTGAACTGGGCCCCGCCGTCTCAAGAACCGCTGAACTGGGCCCTTCAAGGCAAGAAGCGCTGAACTGGGCCCCGCCGTCTCAAGAACCGCTGAACTGGGCCCCGCCGTCTCCAGAACCGCTGAACTGGGCCCCGCCGTCTCAAGAACCGCTGAACTGGGCCCTTCAAGGCAAGAACCGCTGAACTGGGCCCCGCTGTCTCAAGAACCGCTGAACTGGGCCCTTCAAGGCAAGAACCGCTGAACTGGGCCCTTCAAGGCAAGAAGCGCTGAACTGGGCCCCGCCGTCTCAAGAACCGCTGAACTGGGCCCCGCCGTCTCAAGAACCGCTGAACTGGGCCCTTCAAGGCAAGAAGCGCTGAACTGGGCCCCGCCGTCTCAAGAACCGCTGAACTGGGCCCTTCAAGGCAAGAAGCGCTGAACTGGGCCCCGCCGTCTCAAGAACCGCTGAACTGGGCCCTTCAAGGCAAGAACCGCTGAACTGGGCCCCGCCGTCTCAAGAACCGCTGAACTGGGCCCCGCCGTCTCAAGAACCGCTGAACTGGGCCCCGCCGTCTCAAGAACCGCTGAACTGGGCCCCGCCGTCTCAAGAACCGCTGAACTGGGCCCTTCAGGGCAAGAACCGCTGGCCCTTTGGCAGACGTGGCAGGGCAGGATCTATCTCGGGCAGGGCTGCAGGATGTCCTCTGGCCAACTTGCCTCCTCCAGTGGCAGTGGGGTCTGTTATGGACTGTATGGACTGTGGCTTTGCTCTCCCCAGGATGGCCCAGTGGGCAGGCCACCCACTGTATGGACTGTATGGACTGTGGCTTTGCTCTCCCCAGCATGGACCAGTGGGCAGGCCACCCACTGTATGGACTGTATGGACTGTGGCTTTGCACTCCCCAGGATGGCCCAGTGGGCAGGCCACCCACTGTATGGACTGTATGGACTGTGGCTTTGCACTCCCCAGGATGGCCCAGTGGGCAGGCCACCCACTGTATGGACTGTATGGACTGTGGCTTTGCACTCCCCAGGATGGCCCAGTGGGCAGGCCACCCACTGTATGGACTGTATGGACTGTGGCTTTGCTCTCCCCAGGATGGGCCAGTGGGCAGGCCACCCACTGTATGGACTGTATGGACTGTGGCTTTGCTCTCCCCAGGATGGCCCAGTGGGCAGGCCACCCACTGTATGGACTGTTTGGACTGTGGCTTTGCTCTCCCCAGGATGGCCCAGTGGGCAGGCCACCCACTGTATGGACTGTATGGACTGTGGCTTTGCTCTCCCCAGGATGGCCCAGTGGGCAGGCCACCCACTGTATGGACTGTATGGACTGTGGCTTTGCACTCCCCAGGATGGGCCAGTGGTCATGGAGTCCCCTCGTGGATCTGGCGTCGTGTACTCAAGTGGCTGAGGTGCCCCCCCTTCCCTTCCCCCTGAGGTGCCTGTCCTATTTTCTTTCTGATGCCCCTGCAGTGTTCTCTCCGTGGAGTTCTTGTCGTGGGACTGGGCCTTGCCCCTTTGCACAGGACCCCTGTGATCCACGGACAGTGGTTGGACTACATTTAGTAGCTGTATATATTTTGTACATAGTTTATTTATTTATTTGGATTACTGGTGTCCATATTTCAATATATCTGGCCGTTTATGATCTCTTCTTTTGGTCTTTGCATTATTTCGGAGGGGGGTGGTTTGTGGGTTGTGACAGTGATCTGTGGGAATGCATTGATGTGTGTGTTGTAGTGGGTGTGGGTGGGTGGGTGTGTGCCGGTAATCTTTTCCCTCCCCTGTGTCGTAGGTGCAGTACTCACCGATGTCTTCCGCGCCGCCGGGCGTGCTCCTGGTATATGAGGAGGAATAGGAGTGCGGGGATGACCTGTAACTCTGGCTCCATACTGCCGGAATCTCGCGTGGAGTGCGTAGAGGTGAGCGTTTTCCCGTTCGTAGTCTGTTTCCGCCGTGTTCTTATCGGCGGTACTCCCGCCCCGGAAAAGGTGGCAGATTGGTGGGTCGTAATAGGGTGGGCGGTACTTTGTCTGCCGCCGGGCTGTTGGCGGGAACCGCCGCGCTGTTTGTTTGTACCGCTGTGGCGGTCGGAGTGTTAAGTTGGCGGGCTGTGTTGGCGGTTCCCGCCAGGGTCAGAATGCCATTTTTAATACCGCCGGTCTGTTCGCGGTCCGACCGCCGCCTCTCCGCCGACCGCCAAGGTCAGAATGAGGGCCTAGGTGTAGTTGGCAGTTATCCTTTGTCTATTCCTCCAAAATACTATTATAATAGTGGGTCTAGGTGTTGGCAGGGTGGGCCATCCTGACTTAATGGGGGGGGCAGAGCAGTCACCTACTGCACTTGCACATAAAAGGCACTAGTGGAGCACACTCACAAAGTACTTCACACTAGCCTATTATGCCCCCAGACAGAAAGGGACCAGGGAAAGGAGGCAGGAATTTTCAGACACCTCTGTATGGCGAAAAGTCCAGAAGCTTCTCCCACTTCAAAGGGGGCACCAGGTAAAGAAATAGGACACTATAAATTTGGGAGGAAGAGGAGACTTCTGGTCCAGTACACAGACGCTTCCGAAATTGTATAGTGTAAATTAGGTTATACTGTTCTGCACAGACTCTCAATTAGGGCCTGGTGGTAGTCACTGGGAGCATTTGCTTGTAGGAACAAGCACCCTTACCCATCCAAAGGTGGCATGTTTAATTATTGGGCTTGCTCCTTGTTTGGCTGGCACTGCAAAACCCAGTGGCCCCGCTAGAGGATGCTTTACCAGAGATCTTTTAATTGCCAGAGAAGGACTAGAAAGAGAGTGAGTTCCAGTTGGTGAATAAGAAGATTTGAAAAAGTGAGTTCAAATCAACTATAGACCTGGAGAAGCTAAAACCTTTATAGGAATTCAGATATATATAGAACTAAAAACAGTGTAAGAGACTCATGGACACACTGATCCAAGTCTCTCAAGGGAAGAACAGATATAGAGGTATAATAAATGTTACAAGATTAAATGAATTTATACTGATCTTAGTTATCGGTCGACATGTTTCATGCCTCAATATGTCATGGGATGACCAAGTGGCATTTCTTCAGGCCATATACACTTACATGTCTAGGGCTGAATTTAAGAAAAGTGATGTAGCATGCAATGCAGCACCACTTTTCTTGTGCCCCTTAGTGCCCCCCTACCGCCACCATGTGTGCGCCGTTTTGAATATACAGCACACCATGGCGCAGGGTAGGGTCAATAGCATAAACAATTTTGATGCTATTGCCCCTACCCTGCACCATTGTGTGCTGTATATTAAATAGGTTATTCATGTACTGTGCACGATTAGTGCTAAAAGTTTGGTGCTAATTATGCAGAGTACATCAGGGCCCATTGGAAACAATGGTATGCCCTTTTTTAACACCTGCTCTGCGCAGGGGTTAAAAATAGCCGCTAACAATGATGCAGTGGAATCTCTTTCCCATTTTTGCGATCCCCCTAATGGGGGCTCTAATCTTCTGAAAAAAGTGGGGCACCTGTGGTGTCTTGAAGGCTCTTCACCACTGTGAACGGTGTGGTAATCCGAACAAAAAAGAGAGCAAACAATCACACACTTATGTGCACCTTCTATAAAACAAGTGACCTAGAATTAAACAAAAGACAAAACATAGAGCATATGCATTTAAAAATCACAGAACATCACATTAAATTAACACGACTTTACACTAGGCATCCATTCCCAAAAAATAAACTTGAACAGTGGAAAATTTGCTGCAAGCATGATTGCATTCATCAGCATGCATGTGGTGTGAATAACACAGGTGGAGGGCATTTTATTTGAAAACATCCAAATGAATAAAATGGTATAGTCTATCTCACCCTCCAAATAGTAGGAAAAGGCCCCTTTGTTATCGAAGACGTGACTCAATCACTGGAGGCTCTAAGCTACACTTAATTATACGTATTTAACAAATGCCCTAGAGGAGCAAACAAAGTGATAAGTGTATCCACCATCAGAAATGTAGAGAGCCCAAGGAGCAGTCTGTTCATATTGCTGACTTGTGCTGAGTTTGTCATTGGTACACTGACCTACGGGTAGTCAGCATCGTCGTAGCCTCAGTCAAGGACGACAATGTTGTGCTTTTGCATAGCCTAGGGATGCCCAAAAATGTGGAGAGTTTGTGTGTAGATTGCGTCCTCGATTTTCCCAAAGAAACAGAGATTGAGGATGGGACTCTAAGACCCACACTTCATTACACTCCTGGACCTGTAGATGCTACAGAAGAAGGAATGCCCTGCTGCTGGTGGACTGCCTTGCTGCCTGCCTTGCAGTCTGAGAAGGAAGACTGCACATGCACCCTTCATCCCAGGCTGAACTGACTCCAAGGGTCATCTGTTTGACCTTCTGTTCTGACCTTCAGGGATATAACAATCTCCAGAGGCCTCTCTGCAACTGTCCAGCTGACCTGCTGAAACTGAGCCTTCAGGATCTTCATCTGGATCTGCCTGAGCCCTGCTGGCCTCTGCAGGAGTGGATTCTTGATCCCCAAAAGTCATCTCCTAGGTCCTGAACCCTTGCCTTGGTGTGACATCAGTTGAATTCTTCCTTGAAGAAAAGGACAAACTAAGAACTTGCTGTCCGTGCCACCTGCCAACGCGAAGCTCTGGTGAACCCAACTCTTCACGCTGTGGTGACTGCCAGCAACGACCAGTAGTGTGAGATTGGCACTTCATGCTACAGGATTGACAGTCATGGAGACCACCATCATGGACACCAACAACAACCATCTGCGATGCCTGACAGCATCTTCATAGTACAGCAACAACTGTCCGTAATGCCCGGCCTGTTCTTTGTGCTATAGTAACAACCATCAGTGACACTTTCCCTGCTCCTCGCGGCCTCCTTCACTGCAAACAGAACTCTTTGTGCTGGATGTTAGAAAGTAACTGTTTCAGCTGACCTAACCTGGTCCCTGTGTCTGGCCTTACTTTCACCCGATCTTGCACGACCTGATAATCGCAAGTGGCGCTTTCTGCTTTTAGGTAGTATACTTGCCTTAAATCTTTGACATTGTCTATCTACTGATTGGATTTTTGTTGTTTTGGTGTCAAATAATGTATTACATTTTGCTCTACCTTTCAAAATTAGTGCAGGATTTTCCTTGGGTTGTGTTTTCACTTTGTTACTGTTTGTGAGCTACCTAAATACTTTGCATGGTGCCTCTAAGTTAAGCTTAACATGGAGGTGATTTTGTTAAAGAATCATTTCAGAAACATGCTGCAAAGGTCTTGTGAGGGGTGATGGTGCTGGAGGTGGCAGAAGGTGTGGTGAAATCTTTGATCACGGTGAAGATGTCCTTGCTGCTGTTAGGGCAGACATCAATACTATCTGTAAGAGCTGTGCATGTGGTGTCCGTATCTGCTGATGCTGGCATCTTAGGGCTGATTCAAAGATGTCTTTATCTGTACTGCCTTCACTTGTTCTACATTTGCACTTCAGTTGCTTGCAGTGGAGTTTCATTAGCTTGAGTTCTTCTGTGTACCAGCTGTCATGTGGTTGGGCTAATTGTTATAGGTATTGGACTTTTCATGGTCCCTTTCTGCTTGGGTCTCCCAGGATCAATATGCAACAATCTCGGTAGCAATGCTTACTTTCTGGGAAAATTCAAGCACACCATTTTCACAATAAATTTTAATTAATATCGGTGAATATGAGACATAGCTAAGCTGTGTAATATTTAAATGTTCTACATTCTGGGTTAGAATTTTCAGCATTTTTACTAAGCTTGAAGAAGTAGCGTCAACATGAATTCTGTGGTGACAGCTTTTTCAAGAGCTTTCCTTTCTTATCACTTTAAATTGACATGGAAACAGTATTTGCTAATACTTTATTAAAAGTCTGTATTTCATTCAGGTTAATATTTCTGCAAGCTGGGTGAACAGTATTTTGAAAAGTCACATTTATTAGGGCTGATAATGGAGTTTTTACAATTGTTGCAACGATTATTAATAAATAATGCTGATGTTCAAATTCATAAATAAAAGCTTGATGTAGTTCAACAAACTATTTTAGACTCGGCTTACAAGGTATCATTGTTTTATTTGGATACAATTATTGCTTCTAAATTGAGTAAAACTTAAACATCCATTCTGCATCAGATTGGCAACATTTTGGAAACTAAAGTTATTTCATAAAAGTTCAAAGTCTAAACTATTAAACCTGATTTTAAACACATCTGGGAGCTCTCATCTGCCAATTAATACTTCCCAACCTCTTTATTGATATCATATGCAGAATCAACATCTACACTTGCAAAAGTGGAGAAGAAACCCCAAAGGATGTTGTGTGAGCACCTGCCATATTGTTTTATAATTAGTTTTTTTAAGCGTGCACTTATTTTATGAAATTTCGTTTTAATAGGGGTGTGCATCCTGACTAATGTTTTTCTTATAGAGTACAAGGGTAGTAGCGGTGAAGATGCTGCATCTCCGTATCGTAACAACTCGTATTAAGCAACAAAGTCAATGAGTTGAAAAACTGGTGCCAAGTTGGTCGGGTGCCCAACTACCCTAATGGGCACTGAGAGTTGTGTACCAGGATACACAATAACAATAAATGCAAGATGACCAAGGCACACAGAGGTATAAAGTCCAGCAAAGTTTCTAGGAAAAAGTATCCCTGGTAGTGTGAATCCAGAAGCGGAGAGAAAAGCGCTGATTCCAGGTTGGTGTTGAACAGTGTCTTTATTCATAGACAAAGTTTGTCGTAGGTTAGTTTCGTCTTGCAGAAAACAGCCAACACGTGTTTCGTCACACAAATGACTTTATCAAGGATGCAAAACAGTAATCAATACAGACTGGTATGTATAGTTGTCTAAAGAAAATAAGCCTACGTTGTGCCAACAAAACGTATAAAATATAATATGCCCGTGATCCGCTTCAGGTAAGTGCTTTAACATGCACACGCAAGCGAGTGGAGAGTAAAAGGCATGGCAAACCAAGTGAAATCGTGTAGTCTCAATTGGTTGTGTAGTGAGAGAAAAAGAGATGACAAGTGAATTACACACCAGAGAACGTCTAGTAATAAGCATGTAGTAGTTAAAGTGCTATTGGATGCGCATAAAAAGTGAAAACCATAAAGCATATGTACTAGATTGTAGAAATGCATAAGCGCGAGATGTTAGAGAAAAGAAATAGCCCAAAGAGGACTCCAGTCAAGGGAAGAGAAACACTGTGTAGGGTGGAGAGGGAAGCGTGATAAAGATGAATAATCCTAAGAACATACCTAGGCCCGTCCGGCCAAGGGAAAAGTAACCGCAAACCGATAAGAAGGTAAGTAGTGAGTATGCACTGGACCTGGCAAAGGTAAGTATTTAGTGGTCCAGTGATCGTAAATAGAGATGTAGAGGCCCTGATAAGCCTCCAGACATGATCCTAAAAAACAAGAGAGTCTGCAGTGAAAAAAAGTCCCCGGGTCGTCCATGAAAAAAAAAAACTGAGGGGACGGTAAATGAGAAATAACCAGAGGGAACGGGGGCCTAAAAATAGGTGCTTTTTATTAAAAAAAATTGCAAGTGGGAACGTAGATGATAAGGTTAAAAGGTAAAAATGCAGGTAAGGTAATGGTAAAACAACAAAGCCAGTTAGCGTCCAAACGGTGCAAGATTAACCGTGTAGAATAAATGTGCAAACTAGGCAATGGAGCAGACTCGGTTATAAACGCCTACTTCCTTCGGAAGGTATCTAATGGGAACATGAGCAGCCACCTGAGTATTGGCGCTCGTTCTTATCTGGTTCGCTTACTGAAAGATGCACGCAGACGGCGTTGAGTAAACAACTGAGTACTGCATTTGTAAAAAAGTGTAATGCGCAGACAGCGAGGGTAAAGAGTAAGTAAAAGGGGCAAATGTCCCATACACCATACATAGCATCCAATTTGAGTCTCAAAAATACCTGTTTGATATATGTGGAGCACCCGGTCCGTCCGATGGAGCGCGTCTGGGGTCTGAGAGCCCTGCGCGTTCTTTATGGGTGGTCCAAAAGCAGCGAAATAGAAACAGGACTATGCTAACGAGCTGCTGTAAGTAAGTGCTGAAAGCGCTGGAAAAAGAGGCGGCCATTTTGTAGAGGTTGAGTGGAAGTGAAAATTAGGAACGAAGGAGTGGAGGAAGAGCAATAGCCGAGAGATGCGAGTATCTTAGTTCAAACAAATTAATATGAACTACTTACAGATCAAAAGGAGCATGAAATGGTGAAGCATGCTGGTGAAAGTGAGAAGTGGAATCTAGAAAACATGTTAGAAAATGTGTCCCCAGATGGGTAGTATAACATTGCGAAAATCGGGATAAGTATATGATAATATTGTAGAGACAAACTGTAAGAACAAACAATGGGCACAGAACACCAAGTGTAGTAATAACATCCAAATATGGAACATGGTTCCTCAGTGGCGTATACACCGCAGTATATACGATGTATAATATGCAAATTAAACATTATATGGTCAGACAACAAAGAGTAATGGTAAGTATGTGGGAAAAACAATACGTAAACTCTGTAACAAATTCATAGAGACAGATTCCAAACAGGACAATTGTAAAGGGGGTTACAGTCCAGATTGATGAGAAGGAGTACAACATAGACTACAAGTGAGCCTTAGTGGAAAATGCATGTCAATATAACACATGTTAGATATAGAATTAATCAAATGTTCAATTAAACATAGAGCACTAGATGCAATTAAGTAAATATTCCCAGAGCCTAAAGGTTCATCACAGAACTAGGTGAGGAAGAAATGCAGTTCATGGTCAGTGTTCAGTCCATGTTCCACTGCACGGAGTTTCAGAATCCATTTGGCCTCACACCTACGGAGGTCCCTGGTTCTGTCACCCCATCTCGGTGAACCCGTAACCTGAGCAATCCCATGAAATCTGATGTTTAAGAGATCCCTCTCGCCATGCAAGGTATTAAAATGAACGGCCAGTGGGTATGTGGTGTTACAGTTTCTAATGGCTCTTATGTGTTCCTGAATACGTTCTTTGAGTGGACGTATCGTACTGCCAACATAGATCAGGCCACATACACATATGATACAATAGACTGTATATCTGGTGTTGCAGTTGATAAAGCTCATAACCCTGTGAATGGTCTTGGTATTATAAGTGAAAGAAGTAGTTTTGTTGAGAGCCATTTGGCACGAAATACAGCAACCACATTTGAAAAAACCATTGGGTTTGGCTGGGATCCACGATGAGAAGTGTGTCTGTGTGTGGGGCATGAGTAAGCTGGGGCATGAGATGTTTCTGAGTGTGCGTCCCCTGCTATGTGTCATGGTTGGTGAGCTGTTGACATAGTTCCTTAGACATGAGTCCAGTAGTAGTAAATGCCAGTGTCTCTTAAGGATACAAAGTATGGTTTTACTAGCGGGACTATATTGAGTGATGAAAGAGATGGGTCGTTTGTTAGGTGTTTTGGATGTTTTTTTGGAGCCCCTAATGAGAAGCGAGTGTTGGTCTTTCGAGGATATGCGTTTGATAGCCGTTGAGATGAGTTCCTTAGTATAGCCACGTGCTTGGAAGCAGTGTGTCAGATTGTTGAGTTCTTGTTTAAAGATGTCAGAGTCGGTGCAGTTGCGTTGAACTCTGATCATTTCTCCATAGGGAATTGCTCTGATTTGTGTCAGGGGATGAGCGCTCTGCGCATGTAGGATAGAGTTACAGGCTGTTAGTATCCTGTACAGTCTGGAGGTGATCCTATTGTTGGTAATATACAGGAGAAGGTCTAAGAACTCAATTTGGGTACGGTCCACCTTGTATGTGAAAGTTAGGTTGAAATCGTTCGCGTTGAGGTGATGAGTAAGTGTGTCAAGATCGGAAGTGTTACCCGTCCAGATTACTAGAATATCGTCAATGTATCTCCCCCAATAGAGAATATGTTGGGTGATGTGTGTCGGGCACCTGGACCATAAGTGTATCTTTTCAAATTGGCCCATGTACAGATTGGCATATGATGGAGAGAATTTTGCACCCATCGCTACCCCCTGGCATTGACGATACCAGTTACCATTGTGTAAGAATACATTATTCTCAAGTACCAGGCGCGTAAGGTCGAGGAGCATGCGCGTGTGCTCATAGAGGGTGGCATCACGTGAACTGAGAGTCATTGAGAGCATCTCCAGACCCCTCTCGAGAGAGATCGAGGTATAGAGAGAGCTAAAATCAAGGCTGACAAACATACAATCATCAGTCCATTCAATGTCTTCAAGTTGACACAGTAGACCTCTGGTATCCTGAATGTAGGATGGAAGGTTCCGAACCATCTGTTGAAGAAAGGAGTCGATGTATTTGGAGATATGTTCTGTAGGAGAACCAATGCCTGAAATGATAGGCCTGCCTGGTGGAAAGCTGCCTACTTTGTGTACCTTGGGTAGGATGTAAATACAAGGTGCTCGGGGTGCTGCAACGTGTAAATACCTGTATTCAAGATCAGACAGGAGACACATATTTTTCCAATAGGTCAATTTGCTTTCTATTAGAGTGGAGATGCCAGGAAGAGGGTTACACTGGATAGCAATATACGCCTGTGTATCATCAAGTTGTCTATTAATTTCCAAAAGGTAGTCAGATCTGTTCATGACTACCACGTTGCCCCCTTTGTCTGCTTCCTTGATTACTACATCAGTGCGTTTGGAGAGTCCCTGCAAGGCCAGAATTTCTTTGTGAGTCAAATTGTTGTGATGTCTATGCGGTTGTGTCCCAAGTTTGTCCTCAAGCTGGAAAAGTTCGGTGCTCACCGCTTTGTGAAAGACGTCAATGCAGTCATCGGGAGATAAAATTGGGACAAAAGTGGATTTAGGTTTAAGCCCACTGTCCAGATCTAAATTGGATGGGATGTCAAGATGGACTAGTAGTTCGTCAAGACACACGGGAGACAAGGAGGGGTTGTCAAGTGAAAGAACTGTCTGTATGTCTTGCAGATCTTTAATGGATCTGTTACTTGTCGGTGTTGGATTGGGCGAGTCTTTAGTGGTCACTGTTTTGTTGTGGAACAACTTCTTAAGTTTGAGATTCCGTACAAATTTAAAGAGGTCAATGTGTATGTTGGTGTAGTTAGGCGTGGAAGTAAGACAGAAGCCCAAACCTTTTTTCAGAACCTTTATTTCATGAGTAGACAAACAAGAGCTCGATAGGTTAATGACCTGCACAGAGTCGTCTGATGTGGTTGATGGATCCTGATCTGGTATGTTTATTAAGACTTCTGAGTTTTTGAGGTGGAACGGGTTGTTACGCCCTCCCTTGTGTTTGTTGTTGTATTTGTGCCTACCCCTGCGGGTGGCAACTGCACCGACTCTGACATCTTTAAACAAGAACTCAACAATCTGACACACCGCTTCCAAGCACGTGGCTATACTAAGGAACTCATCTCAACGCCTATCAAACGCATATTCTCGAAAGACCAACACTCGCTTCTCATTAGGGGCTCCAAAAAAACGTCCAAAACACCTAACAAACGACCCATCTCTTTCATCACTCAATATAGTCCCGCTCGTATAACCATACTTCGTATCCTTAAGAGACACTGGCATTTACTACTACTGGACTCATGTCTAAGTACTATGTCAACAGCTCACCAACCATGACACATAGCAGGGGACGCACACTCAGAAACATCTTATGCCCCAGCTTTCTCATGCCCCACACACAGACACACTCCTCATCGTGGATCCCAGCCAAACCCAATGGTTTTTTCAAATGTGGTTGCTGTATTTCGTGCCAAATGGCTCTCAACAAAACAACTTCTTTCACTTATAATACCAAGACCATTGACAGGGTTATGAGCTTTATCAACTGCAACACCAGATATACAGTCTATTGTATCATATGTGTATGTGGCCTGATCTAAGTTGGCAGTACGATACATCCACTCAAAGAACGTATTCAGGAACACATAAGAGCCATTAGAAACTGTAACACCACATACCCACTGGCCGTTCATTTTAATACCTTGCATGGCGAGAGGGATCTCTTAAACATCAGATTTCATGGGATTGCTCAGGTTACGGGTTCACCGAGATGGGGTGACAGAACCAGGGACCTCTGTAGGTGTGAGGCCAAATGGATTCTGAAACTCCGTGCAGTGGAACATGGACTGAACACTGACCATGAACTGCATTTCTTCCTCGCCTAGTTCTGTGATGAACCTTTAGGCTCTGGGAATATTTACTTAATTGCATTTAGTGCTCTATGTTTAATTGAACATTTGATTAATTCTATATCTAACATGTGTTATATGGCATGCATTTTCCACTAAGGCTCACTTGTAGTCTATGTTGTACTCCTTCTCATCAATCTGGACATTAACCCCCTTTACAATTGTCCTGTTTGGAATCTGTCTCTATGAATTTGTTACAGAGTTTACGTATTGTTTTTCCCACATACTTACCATTACTCTTTGTTGTCTGACCATATAATGTTTAATTTGCATATTATACATCGTATATACTGCGGTGTATACGCCACTGAGGAACCATGTTCCATATTTGGATGTTATTACTACACTTGGTGTTCTGTGCCCATTGTTTGTTCTTACAGTTTGTCTCTACAATATTATCATATACTTATCCCGATTTTCGCAATGTTATACTACCCCTCTGGGGACACATTTTCTAACATGTTTTCTAGATTCCACTTCTCACTTTCACCAGCATGCTTCACCATTTCATGCTCCTTTTGATCTGTAAGTAGTTCATATTAATTTGTTTGAACTAAGATACTCGCATCTCTCGGCTATTGCTCTTCCTCCACTCCTTCGTTCCTAATTTTCACTTCCACTCAACCTCTACAAAATGGCCGCCTCTTTTTCCAGCGCTTTCAGCACTTACTTACAGCAGCTCGTTAGCATAGTCCTGTTTCTATTTCGCTGCTTTTGGACCACCCATAAAGAACGCGCGGGGCTCTCAGACCCCAGACGCGCTCCATCGGACGGACCGGGTGCTCCACATATATCAAACAGGTATTTTTGAGACTCGAATTGGACGCTATGTATGGTGTATGGGACATTTGCCCCTTTTACTTACTCTTTACCCTCGCTGTCTGCGCATTACACTTTTTTACAAATGCAGTACTCAGTTGTTTACTCAACGCCGTCTGCGTGCATCTTTCAGTAAGCGAACCAGATAAGAACGAGTGCCCATACTCAGGTGGCTGCTCATGTTCCCATTAGATAACTTCCGATGGAAGTAGGCGTTTATAACCGAGTCTGCTCCATTGCCTAGTTTGCACATTTATTCTACACGGTTAATCTTGCACCGTTTGGACGCTAACTGGCTTTGTTGTTTTACCATTACCTTACCTGCATTTTTACCTTTTAACCTTATCATCTACGTTCCCACTTGCAATTTTTTAAATAAAAAGCACCTATTTTTAGGCCCCCGTTCCCTCTGGTTATTCCTCATTTACCGTCCCCTCAGGTTTTTTTTTTCATGGACGACCCGGGGACTTTTTTTCACTGCAGACTCTCTTGTTTTTTAGGATCATGTCTGGAGGCTTATCAGGGCCTCTACATCTCTATTTACGATCACTGGACCACTAAATACTTACCTTTGCCAGGTCCAGTGCATACTCACTACTTACCTTCTTATCGGTTTGCGGTTACTTTTCCCTTGGCCGGACGGGCCTAGGTATGTTCTTAGGATTATTCATCTTTATCACGCTTCCCTCTCCACCCTACACAGTGTTTCTCTTCCCTTGACTGGAATCCTCTTTTGGCTATTTCTTTTCTCTAACATCTCGCGCTTATGCATTTCTTCAATCTAGTACATATGCTTTATGGTTTTCACTTTTTATGCACATCCAATAGCACTTTAACTACTACATGCTTATTACTAGACGTTCTCTGGTGTGTAATTCACTTGTCATCTCTTTTTCTCTCACTACACAACCAATTGAGACTACACGATTTCACTTGGTTTGCCATGCCTTTTACTCTCCACTCGCTTGCGTGTGCATGTTAAAGCACTTATCTGAAGCGGATCACGGGCATATTATATAAGTTTTGTTGGCACAACGTAGGCTTATTTTCTTTAGACAACTATACATACCAGTCTGTATTGATTACTGTTTTGCAGCCTTGATAAAGTCACTTGTGTGACGAAACACGTGTTGGCTGTTTTCTGCAAGACGAAACTAACCTACGACAAACTCTGTCTATGAATAAAGACACTGTTCAACACCAACCTGGAATCAGCGCTTTTCTCTCTGCTTCTGGATTCACACTACCAGGGATACTTTTTCCTAGAAACTTTGCTGGACTTTATACCTCTGTGTGCCTTGGTCATCTTGCATTTAATGTTTTTCTTATGCACACCACACTAGGGGATTTCATTGGTATTTCAAGTCTACATAGTTCTTCCTTTTTCATGAATAACAATTTTAGGTGCTACATTGTTTTAGCTGAGTCACATAACATTTTGGATTGGCTACATGGCATGACAAGGAACATGCACAGACACACACAGACACAAATACATGTTCAAATACTTAGATACTTCTTGATGTACTAAAATACTTATTTTGTCAAAATAAAGTTTAAACAATTTACAAACTCTCTCTCTTTCGCTCTCTCTCTCTTGTCCTACAAGAGTACCAATTCATATTACAATAAGTGATGGGCTTAGGCATACCTAGTGATTACTAACAAAGCATTGGTCCAGGTTCACAAATATTATGTTATGAATAGGGGTAACTTACTCTTGTAGTACTACAGCGTAACTCCTACATTTCAGGATTACATAAGGAGTAGTTCTTACATACTGCTGACGTTCACTTGAAATTCAGGGGTATGCTATAAATACTACAACAGTTAGTCAGAGCATAATCTTTGCAAATCTGGTCTATCTATTCCAGAAATCCATAGCTTAGATAGGGATAGAGAGGAGGCCCCACCGGCATTCTTCCTTTTGCAGGTGCACTCGACAGCACCTGCAGTGATACTTCTGATCCCCCTCTCAAATCCAGATCATTCTATTGCCTTTATTTCTCCCTTTGGGTCTTGATCTAGCCACATTGCCCCAATAAATGGCCACAAGAAGGCTTCTTTTGTACAAAAGAGCAGCAACTCCTTCGATGATCTGGTGTGATATTTCTTTTCATCTACAATATTTTTCCAGTGCTGCCGACTTTTTCTATTGCCAACATTGCTCGATGTTTGTGAAGCACTCATAGATCATTTCAATCATTCCAAATGGAGACAGCCTCAAAAAGCCATCAACTAGGAAAGCTCCTATAGCCTTGAAGACATGAGTGACTGGAGATCTCCAGTGTTCCAGTCATCTACAGCTTAAGTAATTAGAGTTAATTAGTATCCACAGCACTCAAAATCTAACCAGGAGCAGATACATTGGACCAGGTGTTTTTGAGACCATGGATGTTAAAAGAACATGAATTGAGTAGATAATTTAATTCTTCTTTCATCTTAGTCAGTTAATTGAAAAGCATACATGATTTGTAATGTATATTCTGGCTTGGGCTGCATATGCACCCTTGAACTTTTGTAATAAACAACTGTTGTCTAAACATGCACTTTAGAAACATAAACATTTTACATGGCATTTTTCACATTACAATTTCTCATAGATATTTGTTACATAAAACTGCTCAATCCCAGTGAGTCCTGTAGCATTCATGAGGTGGCAACTTTCTGAAAATGAAATGTTGACCTCCAGATCATGCTTTCACACGCATATTCGAACTCCATTATTGCCTAATTTATTGTTGTATGACAATAGGAAAATCCTTTCAATTTCTAAATTGCATTTTGAACAGATGTTTTATTAATAGCAAAAAATTCTATAACTCCCAACTGACAGAAGTGATGGGAAAATAAAACAATTAAGAATACACCTTGACAGATCATGTTGCCCCTGATCCCCACAGTACCACATTCATAATCTATATTGACAACTTTAGAGAGAAAGTTAGAAATTGTGAATTTAAGAACTGGCAAATCTCCTTCTCTTTTCTAGTGCATCTCACTGCTTGCTGTGTCAGATTGTAACTGAGAGTTTTAAAAAATATTCTAATTTCAGGGAAGATAGAGGAGCAAGATCGGTAAAATGAACTTTTAAGGTGGGTGCCAACAATCCTCACACTGTTACTGGAGTGGATAACCTGCTTTTTCCTTTTGACTCTGCCTTGAAAGCAATTTCACTGAATATTTGTTTTTTCTGTCCTTCTGGAAACCCAGTACCTAGCTTTAAATAATTCTGAAACCAACAAAGAACAACATGGATCCTATTTAAAAGCAAGTGGTTAGCAATTACATTACTCACATAATAAATTAATTTACATATCTATTTGGGATAGAAACTGATTACTGTTTGTGCTTTATGTGCTATCTGTGCCAAGGAAGTTACTAACAACTGCAGTCTAAACAACATGATATTAATTCCCAACAAACACCTACAATGTGGTCAAAATGGTAGTGCTGAGTATGACTAAGTACAAGGAAAATGAAAAACTCATTTTTGAAAAGTAATCCTGGTTTATTTATTTTTTAAATACTAGACAAGTTGTCCTTAAAACAAAGTTGTAAGTTAAAACATTGGAATGCCAATTTCTGCGTATTCAAACATACTTTGTGTGTATGTGAATAGGCCATGTGATTAACAATTAGAAGCCACAAGCATCAATTATTCTCTTGTACTCATGTGTCGAGACGGGCCACTCACCTGAAAAGCAGGATGTCTGCAGGGGCGATGGTATGCCCCGACCTCATGGAACACCTCTTGGCCCCTCCTGGTAGACACAGAAACCCCGGCAGGTGTTCCTAAAGGAAAGGGGGAGTGTAAGAGAAAGATACAAAACACTGCCACGTGTTGCCGGTCCAGCCAGGCACCCTGTATCTTCAGGGGGCAGGTAGTTGTTGACAGAGTGATAGTAGTGGTAGTGCACTCAACTTCCTTGAAACTGAATCTCTCTTTCTGATATGGGCACAGGAGCGGTAGAAGAGCACTGGGATGCTCCAGCACTTTTCTTGGATAATAATAACTATTTGCACAATTACTAACACTGCATTACCAAAAACCCAAACTGAGTACCATAACAATAAGTACTACGACACTGGGGCTGGCTTCATAGAGATTCACTGTTGCACACTATTAGAACTGTGGTTGCACTTATCATGCACAAGAAATACAAACAAGGGCATTATTTATATCACATATAACTTTCCTGCATGCATAGTGTTAAACTAAAAGGAACAAAAACAATCCAAGAAATACAAATGTCCACTCTGGGTTCAAACAGGGTGGCACAGTTTGGTTTGGTTTCACTCTGTGTGTGAAAAACCCTTCAAAAAGCAAATTCCTCAAACCTGAAACAGAGGCATGAATGAGACAATTTAAATCCAAGGGTTATGCTATTAGAGAAGGAAAAGTCAAGTAAATGCTCTTTTAAAATTGCACTGTCACTTTTTGTAGTACTTGAGCTCAAGCAGATTTCTTGAAGCACATTTAGGCAAGTAACTACAATAATAATGTAGAATGTTCAGAAATGCATTTGTCTCTTCAAGATAAGCAGTCTGCCAAAATACGAGGTCTGTAATACACCAGCTGTTCTAGGAAAGCGCTGCACTCATAGAACAATATTAGTCACTTAGCTACAGTCTTTTCTGGTATGCTGGAGGAATGCCTGGTGTCAGATGGTACAGGAACACAGAAAAGAATTGCCTCAAAAGTCCTGAATACGAGGCTGACAGCAGGGGCTGGACTGCCAAGTCAGATGCTGAGATCAGAAAGCAAAACAAAGCCAAGCAGGGAGGCATGCTTCACTCTGCTATTTATAGCCAATCAGGAAAGCAGTTGAGTTTCCACATGTGGATGAGTCACCACACCCAATTAGAATCACATGTCTACACCTGCTCACATTAGCAAACAAGCATTGGTAAAACATGCATTGATAAAAACAAATTGTGTTACACAGCACATTATGTTTACTTAGAAACATGAAGGTTTAACCAAGAACAGAGATATGATTTAACCCTAATCCCCCGGGATGCTTACATGTAACGCAGAAGGCACCTTGGGGAGTCCTGACATCATGTACACAATATATGCATCATGGAGATAACAGACAGAACTAAATATAAAGAATGTTACAGCATTGCTTAACTAGGATCTTTATTAGCATAAAGCTAAACATGTGTGCCAGTCTGATTGCACTCCTTTGAAACAGACAGAATGGTCAGATAAAAACGTAAGATTCACAAAGCACATGTCACTTCTAACACAGTGCTACATATTGAACTTACGTCAGTGGTGCTACTCAACTGTCTAACCAGTGAGAGGACACTTTGTGTGACCTTTATGTTGAGGACACGTCCCAAACCTTTCTCATGTCAAAGGACAAGAATAGATATTTGCACACATGCAAGATTTGGTTGAAAGATACATTTTTAAAGGGAACTAAAGGAACAAAGTAAGACTCTAGATTATTGAGACAACCGTAAACTATATATGGGCCACTAGGAAGACGGCTGTAAACCATGCATGGGACATTCAATGACAACTATCTTTTTCATATTTTTGATGAGTACAAGTATGTTCAATATGTTTAGCAAATGAGAACAAGGATTTAATGTACAGTACCGACAAACTGCTAAAAATAGCCTCAGGATTCTATTACATCATGCACTGTTACTAATATGCTTTTTGTCTTACAAAGTGCACTGTCACACTACATGGTATTAGGCAAAATATGTATAATCTGTTTCCTTTTCATATGACTAAAAATCTGTTAATGTACGTATGTTTTATCAAAGTTGGGAAGCATTAGTATAAGAAATGTTAAGTTTTGTTTAAAATAATTTTTCCATAAGGGGAGCGACCCCTTGGGCAAGAGCCGCTCCCCGGGGGCAAAATATTTTTAGCCCATTATGCTCCCTAGACACCAGGGATATATATATTTTTTGTTTATTTTTATTTTTTATATGTGGGGAGCGACCCCTTAGGCAACGGTTGCTCCTCGGGTGGGGGTTAAAATTAATTTTAGGCCATTTCTGCCCCCCTTAAGGCGGCCCCTATTAGGCAGATATGCACCTGGGGGAGGCAGAAACCTCTAGCCACCGGGGATATATATATTTTTGTATTTACTTTATGTTTTTATGTATGGGGAGGGACCCCTTAGGCAAGGGTCGCTCCCCTGGGGGGGGGGGGAATTTATTGTAGGCCATTTCTGCTCCCCTTGCGGGCAGATCGTCCTATTACTATTACGCTGATCTGTCCCTGGAGAAACCACTTAGGAACCAGGGATTGGTGTGTGTATGTGTGTGTGTTGTTTGGGGGGGCAGCCCCTTGGGCAAGGGTCGCTCCCCATGGGGGAACATTACTGTTGGCCACATCTGCCCACAATCCCCTGCGAACCTCCAACGTAGCTGGAAATCACACATTTTTCTCACATTTTTGTGTTGGAATCTTCCGGAATCTGCAGGAATCCACACAATTCCTACCACCCAGCACAGTCTCATCTATACCGATAAACAGTCTGCCCCACTTGCACTTGTCAGCCTAAAAATTTATTTTTTCAAACTGCCCTTTTGGACCCGCTTTGGTTCCCCCTCAATTTCAACATGTTTTTGGCTCTTCCATGTCACAGGCACTTGGCTCACCTACACAAGTGAGGTATCGTTATGACCGGGAGACTGAGAGGAACATTGGGTGGTAGGAAATGTGTCCCGGTGCGTTGATCCAACACAGAAATGTGGGAAAGAATTTGATTTTTTAAGATAAATTTGAGGTTTGCTGAGGATTCTGAGTAAGAAAACATTGGGGCATCCACGCAAGTCACACCTCCCTGGACTCCCTCGGGTGTCCACTTTTCAGAAATGTCTGGGTTTGGTAGGTTTCCCTAGATGGCTGCTGAGCCAGGACCAAAAACGGAGATGCCCCCCGCAAAAACAGGTAGTTTTGTGTTTGATAATTTTAATGTGTCCAGATAGTGTTTTGGGGCATTTCCTTTCGTGGCCACTAGGCCTACCCACACAAGTGAGGTACCATTTTTATCGGGAGACTTGGGGGAATACTGGGTAGAAGGAAGTTTGTGGCTACTCTTAAATTCCAGAACTTTCTATCTCCAAAATTAGAGCAAAAAGTTTTTTTTTCTTGGATTCCCCTACCTGTCTAGTTTAAAAAAATGCACAGGTTTGGTAGGTTTCCCTAGGTGCCGGCTGAGCTGGAGGCCAAAATTTACAGCTAGGCACTATGCAGAAAACACATCAGATTTCAGTGTAAAAATTGTCCATTGTCCATGTTGCGTTTCCTGTCGCGAGCATTAGGCCTACCCATGCAAGTGAGGTACCATTTTTATCGAGAGACTTGGGGGAACACTGAATAGCAAAACAAGTGTTATTGCCCCTTGTCTTTCTCTACATTTTTTTCTTCCAAATGTAAGACAGTGTGTAAAAAAGACATCTATTTGAGAAATGCCCCATAATTCACATGCTAGTATGGGTACCCCGAAATTCAGAGATGTGCAAATAACCACTGCTTCTCAATACCTTATCTTGTGCCCATTTTGGAAATACAAAGGTTTCCCTGATTCCTATTTTTCAGTCTTTATATTTCAGCAAATGAATTGCTGTATGCCCGGTATAGGATGAAAACCCATTGCAAGGTGCAGCTCATTTATTGGCTCTGGGTACCTGGGGTTCCTACAAGCCCTACATATCCCCACAACCAGAAAAGTCCAGCAGACGTAAAGGTGTATTGTTTTTAAAAATCTGACATCGCAGAAAAAGTTACAGAGTAAAAAGTTGAGAAAAATTGCTGATTTGTTCATCTCAATTTCAATATTTTTTTTTTCAGCTGTTATTTTCTGTAGGAAAACCTTGTAGGATTTACACAAATGACCCCTTGCTGAATTCAGAATGTTGTCTACTTTTCAAACATGTTTAGCTGTCAGGGATCCAGCATTGGTTTCACAGCCATTTCTGACACTAAGGGCCACATGTAGCAAACTCCGAGATTGCGACTCGGAAATTGCGAGTCTGTCCGACTCGCAATTTCCGAGTCGCAATCTCGGATGCAGAACGGTGTCTCAGACACCGTCTGCGACTCGCTATGGGGTCGCAAAGACCCACCTCATCAATATTAATGAGGTGGGTCGCATTTTGCGACCCCATAGCGAGCCCCTGCAGTCACATAGATGGTGGCCTGCTGAAGTCAGCAGACCTCCATGTCTGTGACTGCTTTTTAAATGAAGCAGTTTTTTTAATTTAATTTGCAGCCCATTTTCCGTAAAGGAAAACGAGTTGCAAAATGAAAAAAATTTGGTTTCATTTTTTCAGTTTAGGCAGTGGTCCGTTGGACCACTGCCTGCTCTGAAAAAATATTCTGGGCAACATTCACAAAGCGGAAGGGGTCCCATGGGGACCCCTTCCTTTTTGCGAATGAGTTACCACCAGTGTGACACTGGTGGTAACTGCGAGTTGCTTTGCGACCGCAATCGCGGTCACAAAGCAATTCTGAATTGCGATGCGAGTCGCAAATAGGAAGGGAACACCCCTTCCTATTTGCGAGTCGCATTCACAAATTGCGAGTCGGTACTGACTCGCAATTTGTGAATGTGCATCGCGTTAGGCCGTTTGCATGGCGCAAACTCCGATTTTTGCAGTTTGCACCATGCAAACGGCTTCCTACATCTGGCCCTTAGTGAAAGGAGGCTGAAAGCACAAAAAACAGTAAAAATGGAGTGTGTCTCATTAAAATGTCAAAATTGTGCTGAAAAATTGGGTTTTATGATTCAAGTCTGCCTTCTACTGAAAGCTGGGAAGCTGTTGATTTTAGCACCGCAAACCGTTTGTTGATGCCATTTTCAGGGAAAAAACCATCAGCCTTCTTCTGCAGTCCTTTTTCCCCATTTAAAAACAAAATGAAATGTTTGCTGCATTTTTAGCAAATTTCTTGGTCTCCTTCAGGGGAACCCACAAACTCTGGGTAACTCTAGAATCCCTAGGATGTTGGAGAAAAAGGATGCAATTTTGGCGTGGGTGGCTTATATGTGAACAAAATGTTATGAGGGCATAAGAGCGAACTGCCTCAAATAGCCAAAAAAAGGCCTGGCAGCGAAGGGGTTAATGGTGGTAATACATTCTTATTTTTTGAGGTGTGTTTGTTGTATCGTGTGTTGATAAAATAGTTTCAGTTTAAAATTGGAACTCCTTTTGTATGAAAGAATTTATAGATGTTATATTAATACTTTAAATAATAAAAACATTTTACAAAATTCTTGAAATTTAGGAATATGGACCTGTATTTAAAATATAAAACACTATTATTTGATAACTACTATAAAAACATATCATTTAAAAGTGCTATTTATAATATTATATTAAAATGTAATAATTGTTTTTGAAAAAAGTAAAAAATATATTGGAAGAAATATATGTTGAAGAATTCAAAAAATACAAAGTTCAATTAACATTAACAAACAATGTAAACAAATACTAAAAATGATTTGCTTGGGCTTTTCCTTCGCAGACATGCAAGATTCAGTTGAATGTTAAATTATAAAAATGACAAAGCATGAAGGTAATTGTGTTAATGCATTGTGCAAAGGAAGCAAAACAAGGACACTAAAGTCTGACTAGACTACACCATTACTGGCTGGGATTATGTCATTTCCACAGAATATGGACTTGGGAGCACTATATACATAGTACAAATAGACAATTATGATAAATTACAGTAATTCTGCAAGGGTTCCAAGAAGCCCTGTACACAATTGCCTAATAAATTTAAATAGACCTTTATTTATTTTTACTTATAGGTTGTTGTTTAGGATTAGGTAAGTGGTATTCCTTTAAAGAGTTAATTGAGTTTCATGATACAATTTACAAATGTCATCTTACTTATGATAATACTTTAAGTAAGCAAAATATGTTACAAAATTATTGACATTTAGAAAGTATGAAGACATATTTAAAAAAGATGTCAAATACATTTACTTGATAACTACTATTTAAAAAAAACACAGTATAACTTTATATTATTTATTCATATTAATACAATCAAATATAAACTTTTTATTAGAAAATAGTATAACATTTTTTGATGAGAAATATATGTTTAGGTGTTTAAAAAATACAAAATTCAGTTCATATCGCGACACTATTTTACAAATTGCAAAAATCAATTTGGTGGCTAATTTAGCTTATTTTATTATTTAATCCCCTCCTGTATATTTGAATTGTTCTGAGAAGAATTTTGATCAGCAAAGACTTCATTGTAATTATAAAAATATTCCTCACAAGTGGTGGATGTACACTATGAAGGGTCACAACTAACAAACATTTTGCACAACATCTCCGATGTATATGTCATCTTCTGGATTGGCCGAAACAACAAAATCTATATTAATCAATATTTCTGTTTTTTTGAGTTAAGAATTTAATTTATTTTCATTTAGGAAACGCTTTTGGAGTAGATTGTAGGTGTCATCAATCATGGCTGGGGAGCATAACTTTTGTCATCTAAAAGAAGATGTAAAATACATATAGGCACCAAAGGATGATGGTGTAGTCTGCATGCTATCTAAGACATCAGTGATTCTATTGAGGCCTATGATAAAATCCCTAGCAAAGGTCTGTTGAGACACAATAACAGGGACTATGTTTTGATTTACACAAGAAGCACAGGAGATCCACTGTTACCGAAGGACCTAGGATAAGTAATGCTTTCAGGATACAACGTACCCGACATAATAAAGAAGTAGACTCGGGCAACAAAAATACGTTTGGACTTAAAACAATATATTAACATTAAAAATGACACATAAACTTTTAGTGATCTCCAAAGTAGTCAACAGTGAAGCAAAAGTGACATGACGGTGTCTTCAGGCAGCAAGAATCATAAGTGTGACTTAAGAGTGTATTGTTTATGTCACACCCTAAGTAATAGCAATACATCCCAGTTAATTTATAATATTCTTTTATACAAAAAGGGGTCTGGATACTATGTCAACAACGTTTTGATCCATATTAGGATCATTATCAGGACAATTCTAATTAATTGCCTCAGATGCTGCTTTGTTGCAGAGGAGGTGACCCAGTCTTGGCTGTGAAGCATTTGTTCCTTACTAAAAGGGAGGGAGGGGTTGATGAACCCAGCAGGTCAAGCCAGGAGGTGTCAACTTTGCGATGTCGTGAACACACCATGGGGCCACAGCTGCTGCAGCGGAGTCTGTTGCCACGGACACCGGTAACACAGCACTCTGGACTCACGCTGTGGTGGGACTTCAGAGGTGCTGCAAAGGTGTTGGGGTTTTGTTGAAGGGTAATGGTTGTTGCACTCAGCGGGGACCACACCTCCAGTACAGGTAGCGGCGATTGGGGTCAGATAGCGGCACCGGTTCCAAAGACGTTCTGGAAGTTGATGTACTGGTTTCTTCCTTGTTGCACCAGAACTCACTCTCAAGGGCCTAGGGACTGGATTTGGCACCACCTTGCAAGTCACAGCTCTCAGCAAGAGAGCCCAGGCACTGGGAGGTGAAGTCTTTGATGTGCCTCAAACTTCTTAACAGGAGGCAAGGTCAGTCCAAGCCCTTGGAGAACCTTTGGAAGCCAGTTCAGAAAGTCAAGTACAGTCCTTTCACTCCCAGGAAAGGAGCAGCAAGCCAGCACAATAAGCAACACAACAGGTAGAATGGCATTCCCTCCTACAGCACCCAGCTTTTCTTCCTGGCAGCGTTTGCTCAGTCTAGAAGGATTCTATGTGGTGTCAGAGGTCTGTACTTCCACCCATTTCTGTCTTTAAGTAGCCACACTTCAAAGAGAAGGCATTGTAGTGCAAAAGACCTTGCCTTTCCCTGCCCTAGACACTCTCCAGAGAGTTGGAGACTGCTTTGCGTGAGGACTAGTACAGCGCTATTTAGGTGCAAGTGTCAGCTCCTCCCACCTGTTGGACTTGTTTGCCTATGCAGGGTCATCCCCAATCCTTTTCCTGCCTGCCTCCTATGTTTTGTGACCTGTTGCTGTTGGTTTTTTAACTCTGAGCACTTTACCACTGCTAACTAGTGCTAAAGTGCATATGCCCTCTGTGTAAATTGTATTGTTGATCGGTTTATCCATGATTGGCATGTTTATTTACTAGTAAGTCCATAGTGAAGTGCACTAGAGGTGCCTGGGCGTGTAAATCAAATGCTACTAGTGGACCTGCAGCACTGGTTTTGCCACCCACATAAGTAGCTCTGTATTCATGTCTCAGACCAGCCACTGCAGTGTCTGTGTGTGCAGTTTTAACTGCAAATTCGACTTGGCAAGTGTACCCACTTGCCAGGCCTAAACCTCCCCTTTTCTTACAAGTAAGGCACCCCTAAGGTAGGCCCTAAGTAGTCCCAAAGGCAGGGTGCAGTGTATGGTTAAGGTAGGACATATAGGGCCTGATTACAACTTTGGAGGAGTTGTTAATCCGTCCCAAAAGTGACGGTAAAGTGACGGACATACCACCAGCCGTATTACGAGTCCATTATATCCTATGGAACTCGTAGTATGGCTGGTGGTATATCCGTCACTTTACCGTCACTTTTGGGACGGATTAACACCTCCTCCAAAATTGTAATCAGGCCCTAAGTGATCTAACTACAAAAGAACACAACTGGTAAGTCTGTAAGAGATCAAAATATGCAACTGAAGCAGAGGCAGAGGAAACTTTCAAGTGGAGCTGTGTACCATCATCATATTGGTGAATCTTGATACTGTAATCTGTGAATAGAGCACCAAGCATCTCCACGTAATGGCTAAAGGTGTCAGGAGACAGTATTCAACTCTCGGGATGCCACAGGTGATGGGGATCTTTTGTGATCTGGAGGTACCTATGCAAACAAACTGATGTTGGTTGGAAAGGCAGGAGGAGAACCAGAAGATGACTTTGCTGATAAATCCTATTCTAGGCTGGAAGGTGGCAAGAGCCTCAAGGTCTAATGTATGTTTCTTTAGGAGTGGGAGGATCTGACATGTCTTGAGAGCTTCTAGGAAGATGCCTTGAATGAGGGAGTCATTGACAATGGTAAGTAGAGGTAATCAAGCATCCCCAGAGAAAGCTTTGATGAAGGATGATGGAAACACATCATCTTCATAAGAAACAACTTGGAGGGAAATGAGTATGTCAGCGAAATCTGCAACGGATAAGCCTTTGAAGGATGACCGCTGCATGATTCTATGGAAAGTGGTTTGTATAAGAGAAAAAGTAGTCTTGGTATCATCAATGTGTTGGAGGATATTCTGCATTTTTTTCAGTGAAGACGAGGGTGATGGCATTGCGCCTTCATATGGATTAAAGAATAGGTGAATCCACCAGGGTGTTGATGTTTGGTGGTTGTTCTGCTTCTGTTAGTGGCTTCCTTTATGGTACTGGTATAGTACTTTGCTCTGGTTGATATAGCGAGCTGTGTTCATTACAAGGTCCAGGTTACCTGAGGAAAAGACGTGAGCCTTATCCAGCAGATGAGATTGCTTAGGCCCAATAGACAAAATTTGCTTCTGGTGCCCATGATCATTAGGGCAAGGAGAGGCAGTCAATTGTTTTCTTATTTGACCACCAGACTTTGGAACACTCTTCCTGCGTATCGTTGTCAGGCACCTTCTGAAACAGCTTTTTTGAAACTTCTAAAGACTCATTTGTTTGACCAGTAGTTCGTCCTTTATAGTTGCTGTCCTGCAGTACTTGCATATTGAATCCGCCAGCCCAGGGTCACCTTTTTGGAGGTAGTCACGCGCTCTAGAAATGTTTTTGTTGTTATGGTGAGCTATCTGCACATTGAGTGGAGAGACGTCAGTATGAAGAAGCCGTCATGAGTTCTGTTTTCCTTCCATTTTATTTCCTGCCTGCAGATGACTTGTTTATTATCAGTACAGTCTTTTGAGAACCAGGATGCTGACAGCTTTGACTTGCACTTGTGTGTTGTAATTGTGGTGTGGATGTTCACTAGGCCAAAATGAAAAATGTGCTTGCAACACGGAGCTCCTGCCAAACTCCGCCAATCGCCACGTAATGGAAGTTCTTCTCCAACAATGCTCTAGAAATGTGAGCTGGCAAGTGGGCGGGAGTGTTTGTGAGATTTGGCATCCCGTAGTGTGATTTCCAGTTGCTAGGAGGACTTCCATCAAGATTTTCTAACACGTGCGGTTGCGAGCAGTCAGAGGACTGCTTCTGGGGTACTTGAGCAGCTGCAAAATTAACTCTAATGGCAGAGCACTTTTGCTCACGACATGGTGCTGTTTGAGCTGATATTTCAGCACTGAGGGGGTCATTCTGACCCTGGCGTTCTTGACCCGCCAGGGTCACGAATGACGGAAGCACCGCCAACAGGCTGGCGGTGCTTCCAATGGCATTCTGACCGCGGCGGTAAAGCAGCGGTCGCCCTGCCGGGGGCGGCGGTATTCCGCCGTTTTTGCCCCGGCTGAGAGAATCCGCCAGGGCAGCGCTGTAAGCAGCGCTGCCCTGGGGATTCTGACCCCCGTACCGCCAGCCTGTTTCTGGCGGTTTTCACCACCAGGAAGAGGCTGGCGGTAAGGGGTGTCCTGGGGCCCCGGCCAGCTTTTCACTGTCTGCCTAGCAGACAGTGAAAAGCGCGACGGGTGCAACTGCACCCGTCGCACCGCCGCAACACCGCAGGCTCCATTCGGAGCCGGCTCCTGTGTTGCGGCCTCATTCCTGCTGGGCTGGCGGGCGCTTACTTGGTTAGCGCCCGCCGGCCCAGCGGGAATGTTGGAATGGGGACCGCGGAAATATGGCCGCATGGCGGCCAAATGGCGGTTTCCGCCTGGCGGGCGGCGGTAGCCACCCCCCAGAGTTGGAATCACCCCCTGAGTGTGCTCTTAGCACTAACTTGCAGTGCAGGCAGCATGACATGTAGATTTCTGCCCATTGGTGGAACTCCACGGAATCTCACAGAGTTTTTATGTAACTCCATGAGATTACACAGAGTGAAATTACATGAGTTCGGCCCACCCATAATGTTCACACTGCTTTCCAAAACATTGTCAAAGAAGTTTAAAAGAGTGTTGGTAACCATCATGTAGTTGATCGGGTGAGAGATGAGTTCAAGCATTAGGTTTTGTAATGAGAAATCTATGGAGAATCTGAAGGTTTGGTCTTCCCTCTTTTATTGGCTTTGTCTATCCTTGGCTATACATGCACACAGTGGCTTAACAGATCCATGGTGCACTTTTTACACAGTTCAGAGGAAGCATTCATTTGTGGCCTGTGAACACTGAACATTTGTCACATTGAAGTACAAGATGATATTTCAATCCTTGATAAATATGTGTATTGCCTATGATCTTGTGGAAATGAACAAAGATTCTGGTCATTCTGCTGGCATACTGTCACTGTCATCAATTAAGGCTTTTATTAGGCTGTTAATAGGAAGCAAATTGTTACAAAATGCCTCAAGCAGAAACAAGCAAGAGGCACGGCAGAAAGAGATAACTAGGTAATCAGTGATACCAGTGCTAATAAAAGTGAAATGTGTGCTTTATATTAGGGGTGGGAAAAATATTCTGTTCCACTGGCAGAATTGGTGGAATTCTGCAGACTCCACGTTATACTTGTAACGTGTAGTTCTGGCAAAATTCTGCCAACCACTGCGTGGTGCAATTTTTTCTCATTGTGGCTCCAAAACAGTAACTTGGTGAGCACAAGCGAGATTTGACATCCCGTTATGCTTGTGACTTGTAGTTCTGGCAAAATTCCGCCAGCCACAGCATGGTGCAATGTTTTCTCATTGTTCTAATTGTGCCTCCAAAATGGTAACATGGTGATCGCGAGCAAGATTTAGGCCCTCATTACGACCTTGGGGCGGCCGCTAATGAGTCTGCACTCCCGCCGTGGCAATCAGGAGATCCACGCTGGCCCGGCAGGCGGAAACCTGGTTTCCGCCCGCCGGCCCAGCGGGGATCTCAGCCGCAACACATGAGCCGGCTCCAAATGGAGCCGGCGGTGTTGCAGCCGTGCGATGGGTGCAGTTGCACCCGTCGCGCTTTTCACTGTCTGCATAGCAGACAGTGAAAAGCTGCACGGGGCTGTGGCAGGGGGCCCCTGCACTGCCCATGCCAGTGGCCAGTGGCATGGGCAGTGCAGGGGCACCCAGAGGCCCCACGACTCCCCGTACCGCCAGCCTTTTCCTGATGGTTCAAACCACCAGGAAAAGGCTGGCAGTAGGGGGACTTGTAATTCCCTTAAAACCGCCGGGACCACTGTGGTGGGAAACTGCCAGTCCCGGCAGTGCGACTGCGGCGCATCCGCCACGGTCATAATGTCCTGTGAAGCACCGCCAGCCTGTTGGCGGTACTTCCTCCGAAATAGCCCTGGATGTCTTGGACCGCCAGGGTTGTAATGACCCCCTTAGTGTCCCCTAGCACAATTTTCGGTTGCTAGGAGGCCATCCAGTGAGATTTTTTTCAATCCAGGTGGTCACAACCGTTCACGGTCAGAAGGCTGCCGCTATAGAAGAAAATCTACTTGAGCAGCAGCAAAATCAACTCAAGTAGTTGCGCCCTCTGTCATGCTGTGTGGTGCTGTTTGTGCTGATTCGTCAGCGTGGAATGCACTTGCGGGGCTAAATCCCAGCGCGAGCAGAGTGGCATGCCTACTTTGGCCCATTGAAGGAACTCAATGGGATCTTGCAGAGTTTTGAATGTAACTCCGCCAAATTCCACTGAGCCAAATTCCATGAGTTCTTCCCACCCCTACTTTATATGATATGTGCAAATGTAACAGATATCCCCTTTTTTCTGTAGACATAGGCATTAGGGACAGGAGAATAGAAAATATAGAATTATCTTCACCTTTCAAATAGATGCACAAAAATGAGCCTTGCTACTGGTGCACAAGCACACAGAATTAAAAATAAAACACAGAGATAAAAGGAGAGTTTTTCAGAATAATGTGAGTTCCTATAGTGAAAGTGCAGATCAGACATTATGTAATAAAACTAAATTTTTACTGAGTTGTATTAATCCAAAATTGATGTGTTAGACCTGCATCCTTGATGTGGTATTGACCCAAATCGTTTCACTTCGCCCCTTTTGTTTTGCTGAATTTGTTTTTTTTTGTTAACTTTAGGACTCTGTGCAATTTACCACTGCTAACCAGGACCAATGTGCTTGTGCTTTTTTCTCAAACATGGTAAAATTGACATATATCCCTTTAGTACAATTTTCCTTCTACTTGTCATTTACTTGTAAGTCCAAAGTAAAAGGTACTCCATGCACCTAGGTTCTATAAGGTAAATGCTACTAGTGGACCTGCAGCACTCATTGGCCACCCACTAAAATAGCCTTGTAAAATATGTACCAGGCTTGCCACCGCAGCCTATAGTGAAGTTTTAAACTACCATTTTGACCTAAAATAATCTTCCTTTTTAATACATATACATCACCCCTAAGGTAGGCTCTAATGGCTCATTGGGCAGGGTACATTGTACTTAAAATGTAGGACATGTGTGTTTTACGTGTCCTGGCAGTGAAAAAAACCCTAAAGTCGTTTTTCACTGCTGTAAGGTCTATCTCTCCCGTTGACTAACAGTGGGTTACCTTCTTACATTTAATAAGTGATAACTGGATTGGGACCAGATATAGACATGCTGTTTGCACTCAAATTAGTTGCAATTTAACATACTCTTTAATGATAAAGTTGGAGTTTGGCACAATTCTAAAAATGCCACTTTTAGAAAGTTGGTACTTTCTTGTCCTAACCACTTGTGCCTTCTGCCAGTGTCCTGGGTCACATAACTGAATGGCTCTGTTGTTGGGGTTTGTGTATTGCTTCCAGACAGTAACACAAAAGGGGTTTAGGTGTAGACTAGAAGCCCAATCCTGACAGGATGACTGGGAGGGCCTATACCCAACCCACTTACATTTCCAAAGTGTTTGCCTCCTGTACACACAAAGGAATCTGAAAGCATATCTTCCCTGTCTTTTGTCACCCCAGACAGTCTTGACAGGGCAAGGTGAGGAACTTTTCAGAACCAGATGTGGGAGTAGCATAGGGAATCCCCTGTTACAAAGGCTGGCACCAGGTATAAATATAGGACCTCCAGATCCACTCAGAAGCGCAGTCCTGGGCCATTTGACATTACAGAAGAAGGGCTTCCCTGCTGCTGAGGACTGCCTTGCTGTCTGAGAAAGAAGACTGAACCTGCTTACCTTCATCAAGCAAACCTGAGTGAATCTAAGGGTCAGTTTGCTGACCTCCTGTATGAGCTACAGAAACATAACAAGCTTCAGAGGTCCCTCTACAACAGCCCAGCCGACCTGCTGCACTAGACCTCCATGAACCATGCTGGTTTCTGATGGAGGGAGTTCTTGATCCCAAGAGGTGCCCCCCATGTCCTGGAACCTTTTCTGGCATCAGTTATCTTCTCCAAAGAAGAAAAGGTGAAATTGTCAATTTTGGGCCTTTGCAACTGAGAATGTGCCCCTTCACACCAAAACTCTGCCACTTGCAGCGACTGCAAACGGGAAGCTCTGATGAGACCCGCTCTTTGCGCTGCAGTGGCCATCAGCGATGACTGGCTATGTGAGATCTGCACTCCACACTACAGCAGCAGTCGTCAATACGAAGCTCAATGGCTGTGTGATGTCTGACCAGCTCATCATGCTACAGTGATGACATTGTGTGATGCCCGACCTGCTCTTGCTGCTACAGTGACGACCATCCTCATCGCTCTCCCTGCCTCTTGCGGCCTCCGTCACTGCAAGCAAAACTCTTTACATCGAACTTTGAGAAGGTACCCTTGTCAGCTGTACTAAGACTCCATCGTTGTAGACCTGAACTGTGACTTTCCCCCAGTCTAGCATGGCCAGATGACCCAGAGTGGCGCTTTATGCTTTTAGGTGTTATTTTCAATAAAAACTTTAAAATTGCATATCTCCAGTTCTACTGATTGGATTTGTGTTGTTCCAGTATCATTCTATTTCTTGCAATGTACTCTAGTTTTCCTAATTGGTTTGGGATTTTTCATTTGTTGTGTTTTCACTTCATTTCTGTTTGTGTACTGCATAAATACTTTGCACAGTGCCTCAAAGTTAAACCTGACTGCTTTGTGCCATGCAACCAGACGGTTGAGCACAGGTTATTTTATTGACTTTTGTGGTTCACTCTGTCCAGCAGTGTGGTTGTTGCCTGAGTTGTGCTTCCACTCACCTCAACCAATAACCTAAATCTTACAAGATTGTTTGAAGAAAGCTTCTTTATAGGAACTAAATAGTGATTAAGAAATTAAAGTTGTCCTCCTTGACATATCATTGGTTGTGGGATGTTCAAGATGACAATGGAATTCCAACAAATGCTCTATAAGTGCTCAGTCAAAATACACATTTGCTACGGTGTACAGGAGCAGTTTTAGAAATACGTAAATGATGTAATGTTCTTTATCAACAACATGACTCTTCAAATTTGGATGTCTCCTGATTAAGGTATGCAGAGATTGGCCTCCTATCATACTCCTTTTTCAAATTGTCTTTACAGACTACAAACACACGCAGCCTCAGATATGGTTTAGTTGAGAGTCTTAACAGGCTCTGCAGAATGACCAATACTCTGCAATAGATCATGTTTACCTATGATGTAATTGCAACAGCACAGCAAGCTATCTTTCACTTTGTCAGTGTAATAATGCACAATGTGTTGATTATGAATGTGAGCATTGATGAACATTTCAAACTCACAACTTGCAGCCATTACACGTAAAGCAGTTTTATAAAGTTCAAGGGTTTTTGGGGCACCATATTGGTGGAGACTGTGACATTTCACAATAACACCTTGATTCCAATCCCATAATAGCCTCTTGAAATATATCCATCTCTTTTCAGGTTCTTCACTCTCATACGTAGTGGCTTCAAACATCTTAGCTGACTTTTTCCAGATATTAATGAGCACAAAAAATTATTGAAGTCCCTCAACCATTTTTTCATTTCTGGGTTGGTTTACATAGAACAGATGGGAACAAATCAGTAAGAGCAAGACTTTGCATTAATATGCCTCCAAACAAACCGAATAAAGCAACAAAGTAGCCACATAGTGAAGCACAATTAATCAAAATAGATGGTAGAAGAACTATTAACCCAAAGTACTTAAAATATATTAATGAAGTAAGCATCGCCAAGCTGCAGGATGCTCATTTGTAAGTAATCACTGAGCCTGTCAGTCCAACATGAATTTAGATCTCGGTGGATGGGTTACTCTGTCACAACGGTGATAGATATCCCATCTAGTGAAATCTAAATCCCATACGATAGAATGGGATTTAGATTTCAGCGGATGGGATATCCGTCACCGTTGTGACAGAGTAATCTGTCTGCTGAGTTTTAAATGAGGCCCTAAGTGTCTTCTGGAACAGTAAAGGTAACAGAAGTTAGTAACAAAACAGAATCTCTCTTAAAGTTTGTGTAATCAAATCAGTACCTTGAATGGAATAAATGTATTGAAAACTACTTAAAGTCATGCAAAATGAGGAGAATATCCACAGGACTTCAACCCAGTTTTCAGTTAGCCCTCTCCTTTCCATGCTGCAACTCACAGTTCCAGATGATGACTGCTAGAATGACAGGTTGGACACAAAGTGGAAAGGCAATTCAGAAGAGAAACACATGTAGCTGGCTTGATACAGCTCGAGTTGTTCTTCGATTTTGTTTCTTGATAAGATCATGTTCACAGAACTTCTTTGCACTGGATATTGATATAACAACCAAATCCACAGACTACAATGATGCATACTTCATCATTATTTTTTTATAGAATGGTGGAGATCCATAAACCCAATATTGAGTAAGTACTATAGCACTTAGGAGTTGCACCCAGCCTAATATCATGCTGAGTTGTAGATTAATATCTATTATAAACATTGTGCTGCTAGATTTTTTGCAGACTGCTAGCTTCACTTCCATGCATTATTTCGTCAATCCGACTAAACATTGGGGAGATCATAATTACCACAAATTAAATTTGCTTTGCAACTCTGTAAGGGAAAATGTTCTTCTGTCCTGGAGACAGAAGAGCCAAGTCTGCCTATTACTGTAAAGTCAATATGAGGTAAAATAATTTGTTGGTTCAGACCTGGCTTCAGGAAGAAAAGCAGAAATTTTGCACTTGTTTCTGAATGACTGGGTAAAGTTTTGTGATGATCTGTAGCCCGTGTTCACCTGTATATTATGGGCAGGCACAGGTGCTTGAGCATTCTGAAGCAGAGTAGGTGCGCAGTACACTTGGTGGAAGACTTTGCATTTGCGACCTTTGAACTACATAAAACATACATGTGGAGTAAAGACAAACTTCATGCTCCAGGGCACCACAGGTCTCTCAAGACTTGCAATGGTTGCAGGCATCTTGGATCAAGAGTACATGTGCTCCGTATTTGTGAGCTTTCCTTGCTAGCCATTCAAGATACTTCATTGCAGTAGTCAGAAATGTATTTGCAGGAAGATTATCCTCGTGCATTTATCTAGGGTTATCAAAGACTTACTGGATAAATGGAAATGCTCTAGATCACACTAGAGATCAAGGATTTTGACTTTGATTTGCACATTAGTATTGAAGTCATCCATTCATACATTTCATACTTTATTGCACTTGCTATTTCACATGAGGCGCAAAGTGACGCCTCAATTTCTACAGTCTCTGTTTATATTACTTTTGAGTCACATATGTTATTAAAGTATTGTCAGCAGTGAGGAAGTGAATGTATTTTGCCAGGTGTTAAAGCACAACCCAAGTGTACATTGATTATTCTACTGCTGATAAAATGGTTGCATTGATAATCATCCAGATTACAGATGTAATATATATGTCACTGAATGTAGTTATCTATATACAAATATTAATTATAGATCAGGTTATCTTCGTATATCACCTATTCAGGATTCATGTATCTTTCAGCTGTAGGAAGTCACAGAGTTTTTACTAGGGATGTGCGGGCAGCTCCGCTCAATGGACGGAGCTAACAGAGTTTTTAGAACTCTGTACTCTGCATGGAGCGTGGAGTTAGTCAAAAACCTTGTTGGCCCTGCCATCAGAGCAGTGTTCACCCTGTCGATGCTGGGCTGCACAGCGCAAGTGCAGACAGTCTGCGCTTGCGCTGTGCTGCCCATAACTGGGCTGCAGCGTGCACCGGAGCCCGGGAGCAGAGACCAGAGGGAAGCGAGACGAGGACAGGGGGACCCCTGGAAGACCCAGCTAAGGGTCTCTTTCTTAGTTTTTGTTGTTGTTGTTTTTGCACACTAGTGAACAAACAAGGACTGAAATGGTAGCTTTTGCCGCCTACTGCCCTGGCCTGATTTCAGACCAGGACTGTAGGCGGTGAAAGCTGCTGTTTCAGGCCTCTTGTACACCAGCCTGTCCTGTATGCACTGCAGAATGGCCAGGCCAGTGCACAAGAGGCCTGGCAGCTTTCACTGGCTACAGCCATGCCCTGAATTCAGGCCAGGGCCGTAGCCAGCGAATAAAAGCTGCAGTTTCACGCCTCTTGTGCACCAGTCTGCCCCATGTGCACTGCACACAGGATAGGCCAGTGCACAAGAGGGCTGAAATGGCAGCTTTTACTGCCTTGGGCCCTCCTGAATGCACCCACTCTCAGAAGCACTAAGCATGATCGCTTCCGAGATCTGGCGCATTCTGCACTCCGCGGGTCATGGAAATCCACATCCGTAGAATTCCACAGAATTTGGGATTGAACTCTTTGGAATTCCACAGAATCGGACTCCATAAACTCCGACCAGGCCTAGTTTTTGGAAATCAGTTATACAGAAATAGTTACGAGATATAGAGGTTCATTATGACCCCCGCAGTCGGCGGTAAAATGGAGGAAAGTGCTGCCAACAGGCTGGCGGTACTTTCCTCCATATTATGACAGTGGCAGTTTGGCTGAAGTCAAGCCGCCAATGTACCACAGCGACCGCCACGGCGGTAACGACCGCCAGGATGGAGACTTCAATCTCCAGCCCGGCGGCTGTCACTTGTCCACCTGCGGGATTATGACACCCCTACCGCCATGGTTTCTGTGGCATCCTTACCGCCACGAAAACGACGGCAGTAGCCACTATCAGTGACAGGGAATCCATTCCCTGTCACGGATAGGGGTCTTCCCCGCCCCCTCCTCCTCACCAGGTTTCCCTCCCACCTCCCTTCGTCTCCAGACTCCCCTTCATACACGCCCCTCCCTTCACACATGCATACACACAACCATTCCAATATTCATCCATGCATGCATACATCCATTCACACACACATCCACACACACTCACATACATGAACTCACACCCCCAAACATGCACACACATACAACACGCAACACACACCTGCATACACGCGCGCACAGACATACACCCCCCCCACACACACACACACAACACCCCCACCCCCTCCCCTGTCGGGGCACCCACTTACCTAGATCCAGGGGGTCATCCGGTAGGAGATGGGACGAGGCGCCACTGCCAGCAGCAGCATCCGCTAGCAGAACACCGCCAGGCCATATTATTTCTCATAATAAAGCCATAGGCGGTCTACTGGCGTGGCGCTGCTGCTGGCAGAAGCGCCACCTTACCGCCATCCGGATTTCCAACATCCTTCTGGCAGAAATCCAGCTGTGGTCATGATACTGCAGACGGCTGGTAGCGGCGGCGATGGTCTTTTGGTAGCCGTCGCCCCGGCGGTAGGCGGTATATACCACCAAGGTCCTAATGAGGGCCATAGTGTATTTATAAATCAGAAAAAGTGAATTGTAATGCATGTGCCACAATACTAAAGAATTATTTCTGGTTTTATATATCAACACATCTGCAGTGCAGGTTTAGCCCATGTGACACATTGGGTTGTTGGTAGACTGGGGTGTGAGCCCTGGTCAAGCAGCAACCACAGTCCTTGTCGGTAAGGTACAAGTAAACCTCAAATTAACCTGTGCTCAGTCCCCTGGTAGCTTGGCACAGAGCAGTTAGGCTTAACCTAAAGGCAATGTGTAAAGTATTTGTGCAAAACTTAAAACAGTAAAACAGTGATAACGCCACACAAAAAGGTTCCACACAAAAAGGTTCCACAAAAAAGGTCCCATGCCAGGTTATAAAAATAGAACTGAATTTAATAAATGAAACAAGTCCAAATGACAAAAATCCAATCAGTAGAACCGGAAATATGCATTATTAAAGAATAAAATGCAAATTAGCACCTAAAAGCACAAAGCACCAATCACGGCTATCTGGTCACGCTGGACCAGGTCAAACCCAAAAGTTCAGGTCGGCTGTGATATACCGCAGGTTGGATAAAGTCCTCGATAAGTTCTGGTGAAGTTTTACCTTCTCAAGATTTGTACCAAGAGTCCTGTTCTTGTTGGAGAGGGCCGCAAGGAGAGCTTTGCAGGAGGGTGTCAGCATAGTGCAAAGAGCAGGACGGGCACATGGATGGGCATGCTGAAGTTTCACGTTGACAGTCCCCTGTGAGTGGTTGATGCTGTGATTCGAAGCAATAGGCAGGGATGGATTTGCACTAATTTTCAGTGTGAGCAGCACCATCTCATGGTGAACAGGCCAGTTCACGGTTGAAATGAGCCCACAAGCTTGATTTAAGCATGGTGAGCCACACCATGGGTCCAGGACCTGAGGTGCACCCCTTAGGGTCAGGAAAGATGACATTGTAGGTCCAGCTTTTCTTCCCCAGGCAAGAGGGCAGCAGATAAGCACAGTGGGGAGAAGCTTCTAGAAGTTTCCCTTTGAAGTTCCCAATCATCCTGCTCCCCCTGTCTTGGCTCCAGACTAACTACAATGGCTATACAGCCCTTTTGTGTGAAGGAAAGACACAGCCTATTTAAGTGTAAGGGGGGCTGTGCCAGCTCCTCCCTCTGATCCTGACAATGATGGCCCATCCAGGCACACTTCGGCTCCATATCGTGTGTGACTTTCTAGGAGGAATACACAAAGCTCAACTGTCAGCTACCCCCAGCCATAGTACTAGAGGCAGGCTACAGGGACTTAAATAGCTAAGGCAGGAACATGGCAACTTTCTAAAAGTGGCATTTTGAAAACTGTAATTTAAAATCCAACTTCACCATACGTTTCGGTTTTAAATTCCAATTCTGGAGACACCTAACATGAAGGGGTTACCTGTTCCCATTTGGAAATTACACCTATAAAACATAACACAGTAATTCCAATGTTATTCTATGGGAGAGGTAGGCATTTCAGTAGTAAAAAACAAATTTAGGATCTTTTCATTACCAGGACATGAAAAACTTAAAAGTGTATGCTCTACTTTATAAATACACTGCATTCTGGGCTGTCCAGGGCCTACCTTAGGGGTGACCTATGTGTATTATAAAACATGGTCTGGGCCTGGCAAAAGGTTTATAATGCCAGGTTGACATGGCATTTTAAAGCTGCACTAAACACGGGCTCTGCAACAGGCCTGAGACATTTTACTTCAGTGGGTGGCACAATCAGTGCTGCAGGCCCACTAGTAGCATTTAATTTACAGGGCCTGGGCACATGTAGTACCACTTTACTAGCAGCTTATAAGTAACTTAAGTAGGCCAATTAGATAAAAGCCAGTATTATGTTTTAATGAGTGAGCACAAGCACTTTAGCACTTTAGCACTAGTTAGCAGTGGTAAACTGTGCAGAGTCCTAAAGCCAGCAAAAACAAGATCAGAGAAAATAGAAGAGGAAGGCAAAATATTGAGGGGGAGACCTCCCTAAGGCTGACAGGTTTAATAGCCCACACGTAAGAACAAGCAGAGAGAAGCTAACCAGTGCCTTCATTTTTCTCTCTCTCTCTCTTGTCCTATTCCCCTTTCTCCGCTGCTGGCCAGTTTAAACATCCTTTGCCTGACTGTTAGTGAATTCAGGGAAGTGTGGATATTAGCATCACTCTTTTTGGATCTAGATCACTAGCTTAGCCTGGCAACTGTTAGCAATTAAAAGCCACATTGACAAGGTACAGTGGTGCAAGCTACTTTATCATAGTTTCATTGATCATTTTACTACCTTGCATATGGGGCATGAGAGCCGCAAAGACAGTGAGGTAAAATGCAGCCTCTAAGTGGACATACTGAGACTTAGGCCCTCATTACGACTTCATCGGTCTTACTAGAAGACCGCCGAAGCCGCGGGCTCCACTATACTGCCAGTGCTGGCGGTAAATGTGGCTCCCTATTATGAGTTTTCTACTGGACCGAAATTCGGGCAGTGAAATGCACGATGGGGCTGTGCCCGGGGGCCCCTGCACTTCCCATGCCAAGTGCATGGGCCCCAAGGGGCACCCCGAGTCCCCCTTATCGCCAGCCTTTCCATGGTGGTGTTCACTGCCATGGACAGGCTGGCGGTTGGGTACTCATAATCCCCAGGGCACCGCTGCCCTGGGGATAATGACCGCCAGGTGGAAGCCTGGCGGTATGTTGGACACGGTCACAATACGCTGGCGGTACACTGCCAGCCTGTGGGCAGTGCTACCGCAAGCTTACCACTGGCCACCAGGGTCATAATGAGGCCCTTAGTCATCTAACACCATATATTGAAACAGTGGTAGCAAATATAATTTAAATAAATAGTTTCATGCAGCAATATGTTTGATCTTAGATTGTTATGTAGGTGGAGAGCACAGTCACTAATCCATATTAAGTAAAATGGGCCAACACATTTTTAGTAAGGAGTAACATATTTGTGTTCCAAAAATGTAAAGTGTAATGGGTGTATTTAAAAATGAATAATAATATTCATTATGTCAGTAGTTGTGGGAGGGAGATAGGAAAAAAAGGATGATTCTTAGTATGAGACTGTGTAAAGGTTTGCTTTAAAACCACCATTAAAGCTAATGCCATGCTGATTTTGACTTCCAACCTGACTTTCTTTTTTGGTTATGTTCCGCAAAAGGCCTGCTCAACCTTCTTTCTTCTGATATAATCAGCCTCATTTTTGTATTTGGCATTCCAAGTGGGGATTGAAGAGCTCAAAATTTAAAGGACTACATTTCTTATATATTTCTCATGGTCCTTTTTCATTCTTCTCACGGGGAAGCTTTGCACCTGTTAATCTAATTTACGGTTTCTGTCACATGTGATGGGGCATTACAGGTATGCTCTAAACGAGGTTGACAAATCTTTTCACCCTAGCATGGGGTAAGAGCAGTTAACATCACAATTTATCAACAACTTATATACAGTATGACCAGTTTGGCTACACAACGAAAATTCAGATCAGAAATAAAGTTAAAGTTTTTTTTTTTTTTACAAATGTACACTCAGATTAATGTAAACAATTCTCAAAAACATGCTATATAGGTACAGTAACACCATTGGGTGTCCAAATCTCTGGATAAAATGCAACATGATTAACATTAGACAAACTAACCACTCAGTAATTGCTATACAAAATAGCAATAGCAATACTTGGTGCTCAGTAAATAAGCGTTGTCCAACCAGTCTAAGCAATAGTGCAGAATAAAATCATCTAAACAGCTAACAAAACAATAGGGATCCCTCAAGGAGAGCTAGTCACTAATTGACATGTGCTTGGCTACAAGACGTGGGGACAAAAAGTCAAAAGGAAAAAAAAGAGAAAAAGAAATTAGAAAAATGGCATCTGGGGTAAAATGAAGCTAACTAAGGTTGGCAAAAAGTAAGTAAAAAGGGAAGGTCTCACCATCTAAGAAGCTCAGTCAAGAGTCTTCTCATGGGAAAACAATAGTCTAGGTCCTCTCAGCAAGCATTTGGGGAAGTGCATGGCAAGGAGGAAGAGGTTTGTACCTCTCAGTGTCCAATGGATCTCTGCCACTGCAGCTTACTGAAAACAATAAATTAAAGTCCAAAGTGAATGTCCATTGGTAACACCATATGTATCAGAAAATATGATTGTCCAGCTCTTTAACATCATACAGCAGACATCTGTAACATGTCTAGAACTTCCCACAAGGTAGCTGTCCTTGGTGTCCTGTTTGACTTTGCAACATACTGAATAGAGCTAGTCTTCACATTCTTTGTTTCTCCAGGTACTGGCTTCAATGTTAATTTCTCGGGCTCTCTATGACTAAAACAATAGCACATCTATTTCCAAGCTAACTTTTCATGTGAGCTCCAGCTAAAAAGAAATGACATGTTAACAAAAAGAAAACACTTTCCCAAATTCTTTGAAGCTGAGGCCTATCAGGCCTTCACACAACCAAACATTTCATCTATAAAATCCTCATTAATAATTCTTGTCTGACTCCATAATATAGTCAATTGCAAAGGTGAAATAACTTGTTAATACAAGTCAGAAAGTATAGTGGGAAACTACAATTTTCAACATTAGCTTATAACATTTAATACAATCAGGGATGAAAATTATTATCGTTTCAATGATAACCGTTCTCTATCATCATAAGGAAACATATAAAATCAAAATCAATTATTATATTTCAATTAATATAGTTATACCACACACATTTAAATCCTTGTCTATAGTAAATGCACCTTGATATACACTTTTAATGTAGCACTTAACAATTATCAGTTCATAAAACATAATATCAATATGGTCACATATAAATAAACATTGTGATGTCAAAGGTAGCAGCCAAATCTCAGCTGCACCAGCCCCCCCGCCCCCTCTGAGGGAGAATCAAGCCATCACATTACATTACAATCTCTCATATCAATGATATAAATCAAAATCCCTAAGGTCATACCAGGTAAGATCTTCTGGACACCTAACTTTTTAATGTCACAATAATAGATATTTTGTTTAATCTCAAGCTCAAAATCCTCTTTTCTTCTCCCCTTCTCTGCTCTCCTTCTGAATAGCTTGAAAGGTTCAAAGGCAACTAAGGCATATAAGGCTATTATCATCACAGATCTCAAGATGCTACCAATGATTCCACTCCCTAAATTTCCAAACCACTTTCCAACTGCTGAGAAACTACTCCAGATAGCTTCCAAAGTGCCTGTTGTTTCTACCTCCTTCAAATCCTCTTTCAGGTCAGTCATATTCTTAATGTACTTCCTTAGCTCCTTACTGCTTTCTGGGATAAAAGTACAATATTGTTGAACTTTCAGCATCTTGCAAATTCATCCCTCCTGTGCGAGAAAGATGTCAAAAGCAATACGATTCTGCTAAACCCTTGAGCTTATGGCAGCCATTTCAGTATCGACTAACAAGAAGGCACCTGCTGTATATGTGGACAACTTCTCTACAACAGCTGACAAGTTCCTTACCTTCAGATCATTAAGAATCACTCCTACAGAAGGAATCATTGCACCAAATACACCACTTGTAATCTCTTCAGCACTCGCACCTTTCTTGATTTGGGCATATGACTTCTCATTCCACACAAGACCATCAAATTGGTCCACATGATGAATCATTGGTAAAACTATTCCTAAGTAACATGTACCATACCATCCTTTTGGCAATCTAAAATAAGCATGCTTTACAAAAATGAAAAACCTCATGGAATTGTGGGGTCCTGTTCTTTCAACATAAATGTCCAACTACTCAGAAATTTAAATACATTTACTTGCACTTGTACCTAAAGATTTCATGTCAGTTTGTCTCTACCCACATAGTTTCCCTATAAGTTGCCATTCTAGTGTCAATGCAGCTTGACTCCTTGCTGCTGAATGGGCTTCTTCCTCCTTTCCCCAACTATGTACAACCACTCATGCTTCTGCCTTTGTTTTAATTTATCTTCTTCTATCTTTAATTTTTCCCAAAAAATATTTTCCTACTGGTGTCAGAATGCATGCATGTTGAATTGGTTCTATGCATAGTCTGTACCAAATGTCAAGGTAGGTTTAAAGAATCCTCTTACTGTCTCTTTACTTTTACCATTGGAAATATTAGCTAGGTGTCTCATGATGGGGACTTCTGAAAAGACAAGGTCATGATTCGAATGATAACACTGGAAGTATTGTTGTTCATACACAAGACTCATAAAAAAACTACATGAAATACCATAAGTCAAGGGAAGACTGTGATATGTAATTCCCTCACTAACTGATGCAGGCAATTGTGTACAAATGTAACATTGTTTTGTGACCATAGTGTCAATGTACTTATAAAGCAATTTATAATACTCATTTGAGAATAGAGCTCCTCTTGACTATCTGTGTGCATTCTTCTATCAGTAAGAACTGTGGAACTCGGGGCACTTGTGGTTCTAATGTTTCCTGTTCTGGAAGGTGTAGGTAAGCTCAATCTGATAAGTAATGCAATCATCAGGATGACTATCGCAACTAACACTCCTATACAAATATATCTCTGTTTGCTACTTCTGTTTCTATTAGACTCCATGAGTTCTCTAAATTCAGACCTGTCTTATCCAGGTGTCTGGTTGACACCTGTTCGGTATAAGTCGATAAGGACGCTCAATGAAGGACCACATGGCAATTATAAATACAATTTAGCTTTACTAGAATTGCAGGTAAAATGTAAGCATTTAGCACATTAACAATAGTAGAATAAGAATAGCAATGAAAAGCATCTATTTATATATATATAGGCAAAGAATTAATTGACAGATATGTTTTGATTAACTGTATACTAAAATGCATTGCACTACGATATTCAGGAAGCAGAATATAAATGAGTTGAATACTTCAGATAAGCTTTGATTTACTGCACACCAAAATGCATGTTTCAATTACTGCAGCAGGCTCTCACTACGATGTTCAGGAGGCAATATATAAACAAACTAAATACTTCTGATAAGCTTTGATTTACTGCACACCTAAATGCATGTTTCAGTTATTGCAGCAGTTCACACTAATAGGTTTAGAAAGCAAAATAAAAACTAGCTGAATACTTCAGGTTATAAACACAGTGCAGGCATAAATAATCAGTCATAATAATAGAGCAGAGAAACAAAGGTGTTTTATCCCTGTGTGGAACTTAACTTAATCCACGACATGCTGGGGAGCCCTCTACCGCCTGCTTGGACCTCTCTCCCCCTCAAGCACCACGAGCAAACAGGGAGGCAGCGCTGGGCATGGCAGTTTCCACAATTCCATCTGCGAGCTTCCAAATCCCTCACCCACAGTTCAGTGCTTAAATAACTCGAAGCTTGGATTCTATCTCATTCTGGCATTTTCTAGCTATGTTATCAGTACTTGGCTGCTCTGCTCTGCTCAAGCCTTTGTTTTCATTCCATCTTCTCCCTGTACTCTCGTTCTCAAGGTTGAGACGGAGTCTTCTACACAAACAAGCGTGAAAATAATATCATGAACTTTTCCACGATGTTTGGGAGGGGGTTTCAAAAGGCATTACGCTCATCTACACTGCTCAAGCTAAATAACCCTTCGCGTTACAATGTCTTCCGCATCTTTCCCTAATACTGAACAAGACCTGTTAACAAAAATGGAATGTAATAATGCAAAATGTAAAATGCAAATGGTGGCAGCAAAAACAGCAACTACCTATTTCAGTTTTTTTGTTGTGAGTGAAGCAGATAGCAAGCAACTGCCCTTCAACAGAGTTCAAATGTTAATTACAAAAATCTTTGTGATTCTTCCTTAACCCTACTCCGTATTCTTCTAAGTTTCAACCCTATGATGAATTTTGCATACTCGGACCTAGGTAATCTTCTTTATTCCCTACAGAGTTTGTCAACTGTTTATACTAAATGTTCAAATGTCTCTAGTAAATGTACAGTTCAAAATCACTACCAAGGATTCAGGCCCTCATTACAACCCTGGCGGTCGGTGATATAGTGGCAGTAATCCCGCCAACAGGCCGGCGTTAATAAATATGAAATTATGACTACGGTGGAAACCACTCAGACAGACAGCCACTTTAACACACCGACCGCCAGGGCGAAGTCAACAGGCACCACGGCGGTAACCGCCTACAGCCAGGCAGTAGACAATGTTCTGCCCACTGTATAATTACACACCAATCCGCCACCTTTTCTGGGGCGGTACCAACGACATCAAAAGCCTGGTGGAAACACTGCATGGAAGGGAAACAACTCATCTCTGGAGACTCAAGGAAGAACCACGCCGTCATGGAGCCAGAGTTGCATGTGTTCCCCATGCTCTTCTATATTCTGCTCCACTACAAACACCAGCGCCAGCGAAGACAACCACAGTGAGTACTGCCGCCTACCACACATGGGAGGGGGGAGGAAAAAGAGAGTGACACACACACGCAACAAGAAACACCCCCACCCCCAACACCATACACACAAGCAGATGCAGTAACATTACATATTCACCCCGCACCCCCTCAGGAATAATGCAAGGACAACTAAAATATAGTAAGAAGAGTGTAATAAGATAACTACAGTAGAAATATGTGCATCCAAATCAAAAAGTATATACATATTCACAAATCAAGGGACACTGTCTGGTCTTCGATGTGTGTGGCCCACAGGGCCACATCACAAAGTCCAAGGCCCCACCTCACTCCTGCAACAACATGGAGAGAACACTGCAGGGGCATCAGATCAAAAATAGGCAGGCACCTCAGGGGGACGGGGAGTGGGGGGCACCTCAGCCGGAAGATGGCACAACGCCACTGGTCCTGGAGGGGGCAACAAGCCCATCACTCTGTCCTGGGGAGTGCAAGGCCACAGGCTCTATAGTGGGTGACTGGCCCACATGTTCTGGAGGGGGCAACATGCCCTGTGCTTGGTCCTCGGGAGCGCAAGGCCACAGTCTCTCAACTGGGTGACTTTCCCACTGGTTGTGGAGGGGGCATCATGCCCTGTGAGCTTCATCCTGGGGAGGATGGGGCAGTGGATGGCTTCTCCACTGATTCTGGAGGGGGCATCGTGCCCTGTGAGCTTCATCCTGGGGAACATGGGGTGAATGGATGGCTTCTCCAATGGTTCTGCAGGGGGCTTCATGCCCTGTGATGCAGACCTTGGGGAGTGCAAGGTCACAGTCTCTCACCTGGGTGTCATACCCACAGGATTTGCAGGGGTGAGGCTGCACAACAGCCCATGGACGCAGGACTGCAGACTGTCTGCCGGCGGTGAAGGCTGCTCAGTTGTGGCAGTGGTGGTGCTGCTGGTGGAGTTGGCAGTGGTGGGGGGAGGCTCCAGCCCATCCCTTGCAGCCTCGCACGGCTCACTGGGGATGCTGCAAGGGATGCCGGTGCTGGCAGTGGTGGGGGGAGGCTCCAGCCCATCCCCTGCAGCCTCAGACGGCTGCCCACTGGGGCTACTTCTGCTGGTGGCGGTGCTGGCAGTGATGGGGGGAGGCTCCAGCCCATCCCCTACAGCCTCGGATGGCTGCTCACTGGGGCTACTGCTGCTGGTGACGGTGCTGGCAGTGGTGGGGGGAGGCTCTACCCCATTCTCTGCAGCCTCGGATGGCTGCCCACTGGGGCTGCTGGTGGCGGTGCTGGTGGCAGTGCTGTCAGTGGTGGGGGAGGCTCCAGCCCATCCCCTGCAGCCTCAGACTGCTGCACCACCATGGTTGGTGGTGGGGGCTCCGACCGAGTCCCAGGCCCCTTGTCTCTACTGTCTGCAATTGCAAGGTCCCTTGCCCTTCCTTCCTGCAGCTGGGGCTGACTCCTTGCCCTTCCTTGATGCACTTGGGGCAGGCACCATTTCCGTCTGGCTGGCTGGTGGCCGGGATCCTTTCCCACATGGAGTAGCTGGGGACACTACTGAACCTGTGAACTGGGTGGCTGACGTGCTTGCCTGGGTTCTGATCACCCTGGCCTGACGTGAGGGACGTGGGGGAGGGCTAGGGAAGAGGTCAATGTTGGCAAGGAAAAACTTTTTAGGGACATTGGGGCGGGAAGAGGGAGATGGTTTGGGAGTGGAGGAAGAGGGAGTTGTGGTAAGAGGTGTCAGTCTGCTGTGTTTGGGTGCAGGTGCATGGGCTGGATGCTGTTGTGAGGTGGATGGCTGTTGGGTGTCTGAGTGCTTGTGTTTGTGTACTTGGGGAGGAGGGGACACAGACACAGTGGGAGAGGACACGGGATGTGTGCATGGATGTGGGGGTGGTGACTGCCAGTGAGGGATGTGTACTGATAGGTGTGCTGGTGATGGTGGTAATGGATGAGGATGTGGTGCATGCAGGTGTGAGTGTAGACGCAACTGGTAGGGAGGTGGAGAACGAGGAGGAGGGGAGCACAGTGGAAATTGTGGATGTTGGTATGTCTGATTCTGGATGTTGTTTGTGTGAGTGCCTGTGGGATGAAGTGTGGTGCTTGTGTTTGCCATGTCCACTCTTGTGTGTTGTCCTGGGTGCCTGCTCGTCTACCTGTGTGCTTGGGATAGGTTGGGGTTGAGGGGAATGGGATTGGGTGGAGGAAGTTGGAGGGGGGAGGGTGGAAACAGGGAAAATGGCTGCCATCAGAGAGGAGGCCAGAGCCTGTATTGATCTCTGTTGGGCCGCCAAGCCAGTGTGAATGCCCTCCAGAAATACATTGGACTGTTGCATTTGGGCTGCCAGACCCTAGATAGCTTTCACAATGGTTGACTGCCCAACAGAGATGGATCTCAGGAGGTCAATAGCCTCCTCTCTCAGGGCAGCATGGCTAACTGGGGCAGGGCCTGAGGTGCCTGGGGCAAAGGAGATGCCCACCCTCTGGGGTGAACGGGCTTGGGAAACTCGCTGAGGGGCTGCTTGGAAGGCAGTGCTGGTATGGGGGGGCAGCTGTATCTGTAGCTGAGGTGGTCACAGAGGTGTCTGCCACCACCAGGGAGCCTCCATCGGTGGAGGAATCCGGGTCTGAACTGTCCCCTCCTGTCTCCGCCGTGGTGCTCCCCTTGCACTCCGTCCCACTGGTGCCCTCACCGTCTGTGGATTTGGCCTCCTGGGTCCTGTGGGATGCAGCTCCCTCCGTCGCCGGTGCCTCTGCTTATCCGCCAGATGATGCTAATGCACATAAGGACAGGGTGACAAAACAAAAAGGGCGGGAAGAGACAAAGGATACACTTGGTCAATGGCAGCACCAACACCAACATTGGCGTACACAACACACTCACACAGGGAACAGCCCTACGCATTAGGCAATACACTACCAGTCACAATGCTAGTCACCAGCCCATGGATAAGGACATCTAACACAAATTGCAGCATACCTGAGACCCACAGACCCCTGCCCAGTAGTTGATGCCTGCTAGCTTGGTTGGAGGACTTTCATATCAGAATCCTGCACAACATGGGACCTCCTCTGCAATGCCAGGCCTGGCCTAGGGGCACCCTCAGGGCTCACATACCCCACCCGGATACCACCCCACCAGGCATAAGTTGTAAATTAGGGCACTGTACTCACCCCCTTGTGGCTGCTGTGAAGCCCCCAAGCACCCATCTAGCTCCGGATAGGCCACTGCCTGTATGCGGGCCATCAGGGCTGTCACGGTTCGACGGGCACCCCCTCCTCATTGGGAGGCCATCACCAGCTGGGCCTCTGCCATCTTCCATGCCCAGAGTCTCAGGTCCTCCCACCGTTTCCAACAGTGGGTGCTCTGCCTGTGGTAGACCCCCAGGGTCCGCACGTCCTTGGCGATGGCATGCCATCTACCCTTCTTTTGATAGGCGCTGACCTGCAGGGAAATAGACACAGGGAAAGGTATTAGTCCGACCGTCCTGCCTGGTACACTGATGGCCCACCATGCCCCTTCCCATCCCCATTAGCACAGACATGGCCCACCATACATGCTCTACGCAGATCAGGGCCCATCCACCAACCCCACCTACATGAGGCCTTCACACACAGAACTCCATGCATTCACGCCCCATGAATCTTACTCACGGTGTACTCACCTGTTGGTCTGCAGGCCAATACAGCAGTCGGTACTGGGGTAGGACCACATCCACCAGTCGCTCTAACTTCACCAAAGTGAAGGCAGGGGCCCTTTCCCCAGTAACATAAGCCATGGTCGGTTCCAGACACAGGTCACAGCAGCACTTGCAGTGTAGGTCCTCTCCTCTTGAAGGTCAGGTAGCAAGTGAGTGCACAGAGAGAAAATGGCGGTCATGTCCCGACGGTGCATACCATCACCGCCGGCGTGCATCACCATTGGCCATTGTACCCCATAGGGCCCAATGATAACCAATGAGGAGTTGCAAGGCGGTTCTCGACCGCCTCCCACAATGGCGCAGAACATCAGTGGAATTACCTCATTTCCACCTGTCCCTCCATACAGGACAGGCGGATGCCATTTCGGGGGGGTGCAGACCATGGATCCTAACTGCGTCACAGTACACAAATGCACTATTTTGGACATCTCCAACAAAATAATGTTACATTCACAATATGCATTGAAATGGATTGGTTAGAATGTAGAGATAATGACCAGATGCTCACTCTTTTGCCCATAGATTGCAACCGCTGCAGATGACTAGGAGATGGAGACATCCCCCTGTGTACAGACCCCTGGTGGACTTGGCAACAATGGAGGACAGGCACATTTTCCTCACCTATAGACTTGACAGAGCCACAATCACAGAGCTGTGTGCCCAATTGGAACCTGACCTAATATCTGCTATCTGTCCCCGCACCAAGATCCCCCTTCTTGTGCAAGTCCTATCAGTGCTCCATTTCCTGGCAAGTGGCTCTTTCCAAGTGACAGTGGGCTTGGCAGAAGGAATGTTACAGCCAATGTTCTCAATAGTGCTGACCAGAGTGTTGTCTGCCCTAATTAAACACATGTGCAGCTACATTGTTTTCCTCCAGGTGGAGAATTTGGCCACAGCGAAAGCTGGCTTCTATGAAATGGGACATATCCCCAACATCATTGGGGCAATCGATGGAACATATATTGCATTTGTCCCCCCACCCCGGCGAAATGAACAGGTGTTCAGAAATCGAAAGAGTTTTCACTCTATGAATGTCCAGATGGTATGCATGGCGGACCAGTACATCTCCCACGTCAATGCGAAGTATCCTGGGTCTGTGCATGATGCCTTTATCCTGAGGAATAGCAGCATCCCAAATGTGATGGCCCAACTCCAGAGGCACAGGGTGCGGCTAATAGGTGAGCCCTGGTTCCCACCCAGTGGATGTTGGTGTATGGGTATGGTGTGGGCACTAAGGGTAAGTGTGTAGCTAACAGTTGTCCCTCGATATTTGCAGGTGACTCTGGTTACCCCAACCTCTCATTGCTACTGGCCCCTGTGAGGAATGCCAGGACAAGGGCAGAGGAACGTTACAGTAAGGCACATGGGCGAACAAGAAGGATTATAGAGAGGACCTTAGGCCTCCTGAAGGCCAGGTTTTGTTGGCTCCATCCAGCAGGTGGATGCCTGTGCTACCCACCCAAGAAAGTCTGCCAGATCATCGTGGCATGCTGTATGTTGCAGAACCTTGCCTTGCATCGCCAGGTGCCTTTTCTGCAGGAGAAGGAGGCTGGAGATGGCCATGTGGCAGCAGTGGATCCTGTATACAGTGAAGATGAGGAGGCAGAGGATGAGGATGTGGACAACAGAAGTGCAATAATTCGTCAATACTTCCAATGAGACACAGTTAAGACAGTGTTCATACACATTTCATTGATGGTTTAATGTTTGGCATTGTCACTGGCAGGCTGTGTAGTCCTACTTCTATGCCCACTCACTGCACCCTTTGTCATCTCATTTTGCAGATGTTGGTGCCCCATTATTGCTCATGGTATGGTCAGTGCTGCCAACTACAAGTCTTTCCAATGTAAACATTACTGTACAGTTGAATTGCAATGTTTGAACCTGGTTAAAGGGATACATTTTGAAAACCTTTGACATTCACCATAATTGTATTTTATCAAAGTGTGTTCATTGGAGTGCTGTGAAGAAGATGGAGTAGTGCAATGGGCTGGGTTGATGATGGAGGAAAGTCCAGGGTAGAGTCCCGTCTATTTGTAGCACAGGTGCATTGTCCAGGGGGGCACAGGAAGGGGAGCAATGGCAGTTCAAGATGGACAGGGTGACAGAGTGGGACACAAGGGTGACAATCAGGAGAGTCTTATTTCCTGGCGGGAGTCTTGGCAATAGTCTCTGGCTTCTGCCTGGATCACAGGGAACGTTTGCGGGGTGGTTCTCCTTTTGAAGAGGGAGGGGGTAGGGTGGCCTGTTGGTCCTGTGGCGGGGCCTTTTGTCCACTAGCGGCAGCGGAGGTGGAGGGCTGTTCAGTGTTTGGCTAGTGTCAGGTGCCCGGTGGTGTGCCACTGCGTCCCTCATACTGTTTGCCATGTCTAACAGCACCCCTGCAATGGAGACCAGATGGGGTGTTGATGGCCTTCAAGCCCTCCCTGATCCCCAGGCACTGTCCCTCCTGCAGCTGCATGTTCTCCTGCAACTTCTCCAGAATCTGGCCAATCGTATCCTGGGAATGTTGGTATGCTCCCCGGATCATGGTGAGTGCCTCGTGGACGGTCGGTTCCCTGGGCCTGTCCTCTCCCTGGCACACAGCAGTCCTCCCAGCTTCCCTGTTGTCCTGTGCCTCTGTCCCCTGAACCGTGTTCCCACTGCCACTGACCCCAGATCCCTGATTGTCCTGTGTTAGTGGGGTGGCCTGGGGTACCTGTAGTGGTGGACACACTGCTGATTGATGTGTCCTGGGGACAGAGGAATGGGCCCGCTAAGTGGGTGGTGTGGTGGTGTTTCCTGAGGGGGGAGGCTCTGTGGTGGTGTGAGAGTGTTCCTGGGTAACCAACTGTCCGAAGGTCCCAGATGGACAAGGTTGGTCATCCAGATACAGGCGACCAGAGCTGCTGTCATCACTGTGGCCTCTTCTGTGGGGGGACTGAATGTTGCTGTCACTTCTTCGCCGGTGACATTGGATGGGTTACCTGTCGGGATGTAAATGCAGTGTTATTGTTTCTGTGCATGACATATTGTGCATGGGTGTGTTGCCCTCTTTGGTTTGATTTGCCCTGGCAGCTTTTTCTTGTGTGAGTTGTTATTTGGTGGGCTAGGTGATTCTCTCTAGTGTGCATGCTGTGGTGATAGGTGTCCATGCAGGTCTGTGAGGGGTGTCCATGCATTGGTGTTGCATGCAGGGCTTGGCATTGGGATGTGTGGGTTGTGATGGTGGGGTGTGTGGGAGGTGGTGGAGTGATGAGGGTGATGGTGAGGGTGGGGTATGTGATGGCATGCAGGTAGGGAGGTGATAGTAATAGAGAGTTGACTTACCAGAGTCCAGTTCTCCTGCTACTCCTGCTACTCCTGCCAGGCCCTCAGGATGCATGATTGCCAAGACTTGCTTCTCCCATGTTGTTAGTTGTGGGGGAGAAGGTGGGGTCCACCACCAGTCCTCTGTACAGCTAGTTGGTGTCTTGCTGCAATGGAACATACCTTCCCCCATAGGTCGTTCTACCTCTTCCTGATGTCATGCCTTGTCCTGGGGTGCTGTCCCACAGTGTTGACCCTGTCCACGATCCTCCGCCATAGCTCCATCTTCCTAGGTATGGATATCTGCTGCACCTGTGATCCGAATAGCTGTGGCTCTACCCGGATGATTTCCTCCACCATGACCCTTAGCTCCTCCTCAGAGAACCTGGGGTGTGGTTGTGGTGCCATGAGTGTGGTGTGAGTGGTGTGGGTGAGGGTGTGTAGGGTGATGCATTGGGGTGTGTGTTGTGAGATGCGTGGGTGGTGTATAGGTGATGGTGATATGTGGCTCTGGTTGTGTGGGTGCTCTTGCTGTCTCTCTCTCTGTTGGCAATGGATAGTAGTTGTAAAGGGTTGTGGGTAATGTGGGTGGGTGTTTTATAGTGGTGCGGGTGTGTGGGTGGGGTGTGTGTATAGGTGTCAGGTGTGTGTTGTTTGAATTGACCAATGTAGTGTTGTTTTGTTAGGTTGTGTGTACTTTGAGCACGGAGGTATGTACCGCCAATGGTTTACCACCATTGAATGTCCGCCGCGGTGATTTGTGGGTCATAATGTTGTGGGCATTGTTCTGTTGGCATAACGGTGTGGGTTTGGATACCGCCAGTTTATCACTGACCTTTGGGCTGGCGGACTTGTGTGTGTGGCTGTATAGTGACGGATTGGTATGTTTGTGTCATAATTTGGTTGGCGGATATCCACTGCGGCAGCGGTATGTTGGCGGCAGTCGGAATGGCGGCAAGTGGAATTTACCGCCGATGTCATAATGAGGGACCATAATGTCTCAGTCTATCAAGTGGTAATGTGAGTTCAAAGTTTAGTTCTGCCACAACAGTTAACTCAAGAATGTTCAACTGGATACAAATTGTTAAAGTGAAGGTTTTCAAATTCCCTCTCCCATTCATTTGCTGCAAAATATGTCCATTCAGGTCCTGCATACTTCTGACAAGGTACTATTGGTTGCTTTGATCTCTGGTCTCCTGGTCTGTCTGTATCACTGTCACTCCAACCAGATTCTTCGGTTTCTTCTGGAATAGTTTGTGGCACTTGCACTACATGCACAGTCTGTTCACTTGACCACTGATCTGCTGGCACAACTCTTTCTGCTACTGCAAAAGGTCCTTCCTCAACATCTGTGTTTTGCGTGGTCAACCTTTCTTGTCTCAACCCTTCTGCTGTTGTTGACTTTATCAGACCCTGCTGCTGTTGACTTACTCAGACCCCACCTCAGACCGTACATGTGTTGTTTCAGTTACTTGCTCATCCCCAACTGCTTGACTGACCTGCTTCCTTTGTCTCACTGTAACCAGTCCTTCAGGGACAGGTGCTGTTTCTTCAAGGGAACCTGGACCTTTACGAGTATGTGCTGCATGAATCTTGTTGGGGAGACCAGCACACTTTACAGCTGTGGTTGTTACCAGATTTATCTGGTAAGGTCCCTTGCACTCAGATTCAAAGCAGGAGTTCCGTACATGCTTCTTTACCATTACCCAGTCATCTGGGCACAGGTCATGGCACAACTCTGTCAGCGGCTGGACACAGAATGAACCATATCAGTCAGTCCATTGCAATAATCCATCTGCAATGTTCACAAAAGCATTCGCAGGCACTGCTGGCAATCTCCTGGGACAGCCCATGATTATTTCATGGGGAGATAATCATGTTTTCCTGTCTGGAGTGCTGGGTAAACTCATCAGCACGAGAGAGAATGCATCAGCCCAATTCAATGAGTTAGGAGCACAAATGTTTGCCAGTCTGGATTTCAAAGTTCAATTTACTTGTTCCACCAGTGCAGAATCTTCCGGTTTGTAACTGCAATATAGTCTTATCTCAACTTGCAATGCTCCACAAAGTAACTTCAGGACCTCACTATTGAAGTGAGTCCCTTGGTCTGACTCTAGAGAAGGCGGAAAGCCAAAATGAAGCATCAGCTCCCTAAGCAACAGCTTTGCTATTGTGAAGCTGTCATTTTGTGTATTGTCTAGTCAGGTGAGTTTCAACCCAATGAGAGAAAATGCATACAATAAGAGAGACATATCTCAGTCCATTGCATACTGGTAGCTCAATAAAATTAAGCTGCATTCTGTTGAAAGCTCCTACTGATCTTCCTGTGTGACTCAGTGTAACTGCAGTTTGTTTGCCTACTGCTGACAAGTGACACACCTGTGACAAAGAACTTCTGCTGTCAGTCTGAATCTGTGGTTAAACCATGTCTGCCAGAACACTTTCATCATGGCATCACAACCAACATGAGCTGGACCGTGGTAATGTTTTGCCATAGATGGTAACAAACTATTAGGCATCACAACTCTTCCATCACTTGAAACCCAAACATCATCCTCATCCCTTTGGATACAACCTGCTCTAATCCAACTCTGCTGTTCTTCCTGGGACACTTCTTACTGCAATCTTTTGACTTCCTCTAGTGTATCCATAGCAGTTAACAGGAGATTGTAACATAATCCCCATTAAAAGCAGTACAATTTAAGGCACAGTATCAAGGCACTTCATCAGCATAGTTATTGCCAAGAGTGACATAGCCATTACCTTTGCAGTGTGCAGAAAACTTCCCAACTACAATTTGGGCAGGCAACTGTAAAGCCTTTCACAGATTGTGAACTTTTTCTCCATTACAGATGAGGGATCCAGAAAGGATCATAAAACCTCTCTGGGACTACAACTGTCCAAAACTATGAACAACACCAAAGCCATACTGACTATCAATGAAAATGATCACGTTAAGTTGTTCAGAAACACAGCATGTGGTTGTAAGCAGCTTCTTGGGCAGAAAAACTCCTCAAAGCCAGGATGCTTCGACCACACCTGAGAAAGCACAAACTGCACAGGCAGCTCTCAGGTTTCCTTCATAGTGTCATAAACAGGAACTGTCAACAAACATTACATGATCAGATTCAGAAAGTGTGATATCTTGAATTTCGATTCTCGGCTTGGTGCATAGTTCAGTGATATCTAGACAGTCATGCTCAAGTTCATCAACCCCATCAACTTTTTTATCAACAGGTAAGCACAATATTGTGGCTGTGTTCAAAGTAAACAATATAGTGGTATTGTGCACTCAAACTTGTAATCCAAACGGAAACCAAGATTATTCTTTCTCAAGATAAAACCATACAGTGTGCTGTGCTGGAATGAATACTGCCCCTATTCATGAACAACTTGAAAATAAAGCTAGTGCACCAAGCACGTGCACTAGTCCCAGCACACACTACGTAGACCCCCAAAGGCTGACAAATTATAAAAAAATTCACACCAGTTCATCACAGATCATAATTCAAGGTGTGTTGCCATGCATCTTTTATTGAAAGCAAGTGATGCAGTGACCAATCCAAATGTTACTTTACCCTTTGACTTGTGTTAGTGCTGAATTCTCAAAAGGTAACGCATGCGCAAACAGAATTTCAGACTGGAACCCAATGCATTTCAGGTGTAGATCCTTTGTCAGGGGAAACTGTGAGAAAAATATATATCAAACACTTAAGTCAGGTGTGGACTACTTCAATTTTGCACCAAGACATATAGGCCCTCATTCTGACCTTGGCGGGCGGCGGAGGCCGCCCGCCAAAGTCCCGCCGTCAGGTTACCGTTCCGCGGTCGAAAGACCGCGGCGGTAATTCTGACTTTCCCGCTGGGCTGGCGGGCGGTCTCCTTCAGACCGCCAGCCAGCCCAGCGGGAAAGAGGCTTCCACGATGAAGCCGGCTCGGAATCGAGCCGGCGGAGTGGAAGCTGTGCGACGGGTGCAGTTGCACCCGTCGCGTATTTCACTGTCTGCGCAGCAGACAGTGAAATACATTTAGGGGCCCTCTTACGGGGGCCCCTGCAATGCCCATGCCAGTGGCATGGGCACTGCAGGGGCCCCCAGGGGCCCCGCGACCCCCCCTACCGCCATCCGGATCTCGGCGGTCCGACCGCCGGGATCTGGATGGCGGTAGGGGGGGTCAGAATCCCCGCGGCGGTGCAGCAAGCTGCGCCGCCGCGGAGGATTCAATGGGGCCGCGGTACACTGGCGGGACCCCGCCAGTGGTGCCGGTCCGACCGCGGCTTTACCGCCGCGGTCGGAATCCCCATTGAAGCACCGCCGGCTTGTCGGCGGTGCTCCCGCGGTCCTCCGCCCTGGCGGTCAAAGACCGCCAGGGTCAGAATGAGGGCCATAATGACCAACTAACTGTCCAATCATCTTATCAACATGCACAGGTAAACATCATCACAAGATATCATGCAGTGAGTGCCCTGAAGTACTGTGGCTCTTGGTGGTAATCAAACACCATGATATATATCTGCTCAAGTAAATAGATGAGGTGCACAAGACTAATGTACACACATATAGAAAAATATAATACAGTGAGACCAGTAGAGTGTGCGTGAAACAATTGAAAGATAAGTGCATAAAACACACACGTGATTACAAAATTAGCGAAACCATTAGAAAAATAGCGAAACCAAGAAGCATGCGCAAGTGCCCAGATTGCCATGTGGAAAAAAATCCAATTAATATACCGAATCATAGAGAGCTGAGGAAATACCAAGTAACGTGATCCCTTCAGCGGACAAAAACCAATACTGAAAAGTAGGGAATTCCCAGCAAGTCGGAAGATGGCAAAAACACTCATGTACAAGGCGGGAACATAAAAAATATCCCTAGTGACACCACCACGGGTCCTCATGAGCGTGGGTTCCTGTAAGTGAGCACCCAAATAAAATAAAACTCTACTGAGATGTGTACCGGGGGTATACGCCCTCTAGCATTCAAAAACTGGTGTAGAGTGCAAATATAACTACAACCACATCCTTGCAGAGAAACTTTTTGTCATGGTGAACCCGTTCGGGAAACACCAGTTAGTGCGCACAGCCATGGGAAGAGTCCATTTAATTACCGCAAAAAGGTAACGTCCGACACAACGTAAGTTACACTGCCAAAAGACTGACACTAAACCGAAGGTGTGCCCTGACACCGTGCAATCTACTGATGATCGCGAAAAATAGACAACCTTAACCCCAAAGTGTGTGACGTGGTGGTGCTCTGACGGGAAGGACTGAGGTAAAACAATCTCATATAGAATAGGTACAATTGCTGAAAACATACTTGCAATGAGCTCTGAATGTGAAGAACAAAAAGAATGTAAATGCGGAAACCAAAACATAAATAAAAACACCATACATAAACATTTCTTCACTTCTTGAATGCTTCATCCTAATAGGTAGTGTGTGCCACTTGAAACCTTGCCCCACCAAACTAAAGGAGAAAAGAGAAAATACCCCATGAGATACGTTTCCATTCCATTTCACAACATGGATGATGAATAGTACATTACATGACATACATGCACAATATGAACACAAATCAAGTATGCGAGTTGCAATGTTCCCCAGAACAAATTATTCTGGCGCTAAGTACTGGAGATTATAAACAACACAGAAAGTACGTATCCATGGTATTAACAAACAAGACATTCTTGTGTATGAATGAAATCCCAGCAACACTGTTGACGTGATGTAAAATAAATATCCATATGACTGAAATATACCCTCCATAAATGAATATACAGGATGGTCCTAAAGTACGATTAATCATAGCAGTAAAACACAAGACATGGAGGCGTCCAAATCTTAGATGCACCACTAAACCACTTGTGATAATGTAAATTCCTCCCTACACAACAAACAGCTAAAAAAAGCAAAACATTTCTAATTTCTCATTCAGTCCATGTGATAAGAAACTATCCAAGTATTTAATCCAAAAGGTTTCACTTTGAGATAGTAATCTATGATTGTAGCTTCTAGATTCCGTGCCACTGCCGCAAGAATTGTGAACCTCAACAGAGCAATGCTATGATTATGTTCAAACCAATGTACCACTAAACAAGAGTTTCTGTTCTTATTTCTGAACATGTTCTTGTGTTCTGTTAGGCGGATCTTGAGTTTGCATTCTATTTTGCTCATGTAAAGGGGGCCACATGGGGATTTGATAGCGTACATCACACTTGATGTTTTGCAATCAGATGTGTGGGGCAATTGTACCAAACAACCCCTCTTGGGGTGAGCTATACTGTTGCCCACTATCACATTATTGCAGTGCATGCAATTCTGGCATTTCTTCATGCCTTTGTGTTTGATAACCGACCTGTGTGTGGAGGAGGGTTAAAATCACCTTAAGATTCTCCTACCATGTTTAAGCAAAAATGATTACAAAAAAAAAAGACTGTTGAAGTCCGGTTTAGATTGCAATATTTCCCAGTGTTTGCAAATTATGTGTTTGATAGTGGCAAATTTCGTCGAGAACTGGGAAACAAATGCCACCCTTGTTGATTGCTTAGGCGTATGATTCTGTAATAACTTAAGATGATCCATGGTGTATGTGCCTTCTACCACATGGTCTGGTTAACATCGTTGTTTGAACTTGACAATACGCTGACAATGTTAGTTTGCGAGCTTCATTATCAGGAGTAATGCTCATGATGAAAATAAACTGCAAGTGGAAGATGTTGTTTGAGTGATGGAGGATGGAAACTGCTAAACAGCAATTCGTTACTGCGATCTGTGTGTTTCCTGTGTGCACTAGTCATTAGACCTGTAGGAGAGCAATCTATATTAACATCCAAGTATGCAATGCTTTGCTTGTCTATCATATGAGTAAATTAAATCAGTGGATTGTGTTAATTAAGACTGATAATTTGTTGTTCCTATAGTGGCTTAGGACTTCACACCACAGTTGGACATTCAAAGTGTTGAACCATATGAAATCAAAATCAAAGATTATCTTTCAATTATTCAATTCATTTCAATTCTAGTCTACAGTGAATGAACCTTGATATTGACTTTGAATGGACCACTTTACAATTAGCTTGTTATCAATTCACACAATATAATATGAATATGGTCACTTATAAATCAACATTGTGGCGTCAAATGTTGCAGCCATATCTCAGCTGCACCACATGTACTCTCATTCAAAGCAATGTATGTAGAAACCTTAAAACAGTCATACAAATAGGCATGTAGTTGGCTTTAGAACCTCACGACTAACTGCTAAGGGGGAGAACATGGTACTGGTTTGTAAATAAATATTGCATTGAACTTCAATTGCTAAATAAATATGTGCTGATTTCATATAGGTGTATGTGTATTTCCTCTTATTTCTCCACAATCTGATGCCTTGACTGGGAACCACATATACTGCCATCCAGCAGAGGATACCAGGGTCAGACAGCCCTTCCCAGGATGAAGGCCTCAGTGGCTGGCTGGAGGACGATAAAATGCCTGGCCCATCTGGTGAAACTGGCCAGTCCACCTCCAGCAGCCTCAACCTAGACAACCCAGACTCACTCTGCCGTGTGGCTACACCACCACAGCTAGCCCCTCCGCCTCAAACCTGTGCCTCAGGGACCATTCAATTAGAGGTGTGCCACACAGTACAGGGGCCTTAGTAAAGGGCACCCGCCCCAGACAATGAAGGCCTTGATGCTACTTGGAGTGGGCACACTGTGCCAGGGGCACAGGCACAGGGGGCCAGGGCTAGTGGGAGGGGATCTGTGGTCCAAGAGAGGGCAGCAACAACATCAGACTGGCCAGGAGGCCCTCAACCAGGTCCTGGGTACATACCACCAAACCCAGGACACTATGGCCGAGATCCTCACTACCCTTCAGCAAACCCAGAGCCTACAGAGGGAGAACCATTAGGAGGCCATGCAGCAGTGGCAGACCCACAATGCTACCATGGCCACCATGACAAGGGTGCTGACGGAACTTGCCACCATCCAGCATCAGTCCACCTCCCACTAGCAGGCCCCTACCATAATCCAGATCACACCTGAGCCCTCCACGTCAGCCGCAACCAGTGGAATGTAGGCCCTGCCACAGGTCACCAGTACTCCTTCCCCTGTAGCTGAGGTCGCCCCATGCAAGCGAGGATATCCAAACCGACATCCAGCCTCCACTGATGCCAAGACCAAGACCACCACAAGGAAGTGAGCCACTTCAGAACATACCCTCTTGTGTGTCATAGTGACACCCTGTTGACTGTCCACTGTCATAACACCCTTTTCACATGGCCATCATACTGGACAACAACTCCCCACAGGTGGGCTAAGTACTCTGATGATCCCACTCGCCGTGGTCCACTCATCAGCCCTTGTACTTGTATTATAAAAATAAACACCTTTGAGCACAGTTTCTGTCTAAGTCTTTATCTACCATGAGTACATTATGTACAACCATCACATATGTAACAGGAAGACCATTGACCTACCATTTTATGTGACAGTGCCAGAAGGGGGAGAAATCATTTACAAGTTCTGTAATACAGTTAACAGCACCACATCTAAAGTAATGTGTACACACTACACCCACATTGAATACACAACCCTGGTAGCAGCCTTGTACACGGCAGACATTGCTACTGGTTACATAGCATGGCTCTGACACAAACCTGTATGTCAGTGGAAGCATTATTGTGTCCGCCCTGCTCTGGAATCAGCTGCATCCTCCTCAGCATGCAGTAATGGGATGTGATGTCTGATAGGTAAATTGTGCAACATGCAGCACGCTACAATGATATGGCACACTTTTTTGCTGGTCTGTACAGTAAGGCCCCTCCAGTGAGGTGGAGGTACCTGAATCTGGATTTCAGAACTCCAAAGGTGTGTTGAATTGTCCGTCAAGTCCTACCATGGGCCTCATTGAAATGGTTTTCCGCTGCTGTAGTCGGATGTCTGAGAGGTGTCAGTAGCCATTGCAGGTTGGGATAACTAAGGTCACCTGTGTGCATAAAGGTAATAGGCATATTGAAAACAGTAGATAAATCTGGGAGGTGGTGTAGAGTGTGCTGAATACAGAGGCACACATATGACACACTACATACCGATGAGCCAGGCACGATCCCTTTGCAGTGGTGCCATCAGGTGTGGGATACTGCTGTTCCGCAGTATGTCGGCATCCTGCAATGACCAAGGGAACCGGGCAGTCACTTGAGTGATGTAGAGGTTTGCGAGACATACCACCTGAACATTGGTTAAGTAGAGATTTTTACGGTTAATAAACACCTGTTTACTCCTCCTGGGTGGCACTAGGGCAATGTGGGTCCCACCAATAGCCCCGATCACATGTTGCACATGTGCCACAGTGTAGAAGGCTGCTTTCACAGTGGGCAGATCATCACATTGGGGGTGTCGCATAGGCTTTCATTATCCTAATGAGACTACTTGATTTTGAGCTGCAGAATCACCCGCGGTGTGGGAAGACTAAGCCTGACTCACTGCAGGTGACACCTGTCGCTCCAATCCGGGTTTTGCTCTGGCCAACTAGCAGTGCCTCATCTCTACCCAAGGGCAGGGATGACTGGGCAGCTGAGCACATGACATAATTGGTTTCTCAGGGAAGCCGTGGCCACTCAGGTCTCATATCTCTGTCAATTACATTAGTCTCATCTATAGAATGACAAACAGAGGCAGTAAATGTTTCAGTAATGTTTTTAATGAAGCAACTGTATCTTAGATGACGCTATCATATTGTCACTACAGTCAGTAGACTAACTCCTACCCAAGCTATAATAGAGCACAGTGGGTTAAGCTTGAATTCTGCCCTTCAGGTTCCCCTGGGAAGACATCATCCCCCATACCTGAGCAAAGGCCTGTAGTCTGCAGCGAAGAATTTGAAAATCAGCATACAGACATGGTTCTCTGGCTGGAATCTCCCTCTAACGAGTAAGGGACAGGGAAGTGTTTTTATAATAACACAGCTGATATTCTGAGAAAATTAACCTACGTAAGGATGTGTGTTTTCTACGAATGTTGGAGACTAAACTTATACCACGTTTACTGGCAATGTATCCTGCTGTAGCCTTGGAAGAAGCACAGAGTGAGCAAGAATGTCTTGTTTGAGAACAGAGTGCTGGCATAGGCAAAAACAGTTCGATAAACAGAAAATAAGACAAGATTGTAAAAGTGGCTATTGTAACAATAATAAAATAAAGCTGAATAAAATATATCTAGGTTAGAGTGCACAGCGTCTTGGCTGGTGTGTTAAAATAACATGCATGGAGCTATAGCTAAAACGGCCACTCAACACCCTCCCCTTGTCGGTTGAAGGTGGTTCAAAGCCTAATGACACATAAAATTGCGACTAAAAAATTGTCAACTATGACAAGTCGAAGGGACACGTGAACATATAAAAGGACAATTTAAACGTGAACATGTGGCATAAAGGGACTGAATTTCGAGAGTCAAAATTATTTTCGAAAAGTTCTGGGACCATAGAGGACAGGAAATCTTCCACTTCGGCAGGTGTTAAAGTTGGAAAGGCATTGCCAAGAAGGATCAAGGAGCAGTCGTGTTCCATAGCCTCAGCTTCAGCCAAGGCGGCATTCCGTGGTGTGCTCAATGATGAGTTAAGAGCCACATCCTCCAGGAAGGGCAACTCATAAGTAGCTTCCCATAGCAAACACAACCTCAGTGCACATGTCTGGTAATGAGCCCTCAGCAACAACATCAACAGATCAGCGTCCAATGAAAGCTAGCGCTGCGTAGAAAGATAGACTTCCAGTGCATGTTCGAAAGAGCACCAGAGGCACCGAAACACGGGCTGAACACAATGCAAAACCGGTCTGAATGACAGAGACCAGTCACACTCCAATTGCTCCAGGAGTGTTGCTCCAAAATACTGCATATGCGTTCATGACACAGCTGCGCTGATGGGAGCGCATTCATTCCTCCTTGTTGCAGCGGGACAGCCATTGCGCATAGAAAATAGCAACAGCAAATGCCAGCTAATAAAGCCAAAGTTATTGGAAATCCCCTGAAAATACTAGAGAAAATTGAGTGGATGGCCAATGGTATTAAACTGAATATGAAGGAGAAGGTGTGAATGAAACCAGAACCAACAGCCTTAAAAAAGTTAGCAATTCCATTTGTACTGGACGCATTAAATATCCGTCCCATGAGTACGCTAAAGTGTCTCAGAAAGTTTGTACTTAAAAGGGACTGTATTTCTGCTGACGACTTTGCCACCTGAAGTGCGTAGGTCTCGCGTGAAGATGTAAGGGCCACATGCTTTTGAAACAATAAAGCCTTGAGTCTACTCAACTTGTCAAAATTCACATTTGAAGTAGCAATGTGAGGCCAAATGTCAGCTAACTCTTTTATCTTAGTACGAGGAAAAAGTACGTTCCCTCGGCATGTAACGTTCTTTGTGACCGAAACAACATAAACTATTCCAGCTCGCATCCCACAACAATCTTCACCATTGAGGAGGACATAGCTGCCATTTGAAAGCACCTGGAATGTAGGTCTAATCAACGGGACTGGAACTCCCTTCAGATAACAAGCCAAATTTGCCGCAGACGCATTACACGCCCCATGCAAGGACAGCTGTTTACAAACCATCGAATGGCTGACTGAAGTCTCGCATTCACTACCGCTAAGAAAGACTTCTTTCATGCCACTGAGACATTTGTATGAGAAGGGAAGCTTCCACACCTAATGGTTGTAACTATCTCCCAGTTTTTCATATCTGCCTACCAGAATGTGTTTTAGACAGGAGTTGAATTGAAGTGTAGAAATAGGCAGGTTAATGACCCTGTGTATTAGCCACTCAGCAGATAGTATTTCAGCCACAGTAAAAGGCAACTTTCTAATTTCTCGATGTTCAGCATGACATAAGTCGCTTCTTTCTAAGCCATTAGTTGTTGTTGTCGTGTTAGATTAAAGGAAGAAACTATTTCCCTTGCGCTGACATGTTGCCAGGGAACGCGACCCGCCTTCAGCGTTTGAAGTGTTCAACCCAACTGCATAATGGACCTTAGCTGACTCTGTCCATGATGTAAAGAAGGCATATCTTTTTGTATAATGTCTATAGCAGAAGAAACAATGTTATTTAAAGTGTATATCCGGTCAGACAGGGAATTAATACCATTATCCACAACAGCTAATGCCTTTTTGAGATTTTCCTGGTCTATTTGCCTTAATCGGGCAGCTGCTTCTTGTTGGGAAAGCTTCCAAATTTCATTATATACTTCAGATAAGAAACACTTTCTTCTGTGTTTTCTGGGGCCTAACAGGAAATCCTGCAAGTCGGTATTATTAGACAGGAGACTGAGGTGTTCTCTAACCGCATCTAGTGAGGATGTTCTTAACCATTGCTGGCATAGTTTTCCTACACTGTATGTTGTAACTATACCCGCATGTTCAGAAGATATATAGCAAGGGTCCGGCCTACTAGTTCTAAAACCACCTGAGGAATTGATATAACGTTGGTGACACCCATTGGTATCTACTGGCCACAATAACCACCCACCAGGACTTGTCAGTGAAACATTAAATGCACCATTATGGACCCATTTGTCGAGCTGATCTTCAGTTGCATTTGTATATTTTTGCCATTTGTAAAATTTTGCAGGGGCAGGTATACTGGGTGTGTTTAATTCTTTGATTTTTGCTAAGCCTAGACAACTTGTTTGTTGTACTGTTTCATTTAAAAATATCATTTGTACAGGTATCAGGCGTGCTTTAAATAAAGCTTCCTTCCCCCTTATTTGCCAATGGCTAGTTCCAAACACACTTTTCAAGTCAATCGACTTTAGCCAATATCGATAGCCAGGAAAACAGGAAACAAAAGAATCCGAATATATAAATTTTGTATTTGTCAATACCATGCGTATGTTTTCAGTAGGTAGCAAATTAAAATAATATGACTCAACATCTTTAACATCATGCCCAGAGAAATATGTCAACTTTTCAGAATACGTTTTGGAACTCCCTTGTGGTGGAGTCGGACAATGTTCCCATTTTGTATAATTAAAAACAGTTTTGGGGCTGCTTGCTCTGTGTATGAAATGTAGCCCATAACAATTATAGCAAAACATATCACCATAATTTTCTTTAGATTGATAAACATCTTCGTTTTCAAAAACAGTATAATACTGAAATTCAGTCTTCATAGAATCAACTGTTTTCACATCCCAATCATCAGAAACAATGCCTGGTATTATTATATCATTCATGGAAAGTTTGAACACATATGGTATTTGAATAACCTCCGTGGGACTGTATATATCAAATGTTACTTTATCCCAAGCAATCCCATCAGGAATAGGTATTGCGGAAATGTTCACAAAGGACAAGTCTCTTCGTACCTTGAGTGATGAAAAATGTGGTTTTAAGACCTCATCCACCAGTTCAACTGTTGATTTTTCAGGAAGAAAATGTCCATGTATTAGTAAAAAGAAAGTTATAACAAAACCAATCCAAATTAGGAAAGCTATTATAATCAAAGAAAGCCATAGATAGTTCCATGGAAGAACAAAGTATGTTATTTTAAGCCACTTCATTAGCTTAAGTGTTTTTGACAGTCCAGGTGTTGAAGAGGCAAATGAGTCTGAGACGTCGTTTTTGATGTCAGCAAAATATCCAGAAGCAGTTCATGCAAAAACTATAGCTGTATTAGTTGGAGGAGTTGGAGTTTCTCGCGGTGGCACTGAATACATCGCGCCATCCATTTGTGTTGAAGCTGTATCAAATCGATCAACTATTTCTGTATTATTTGATGTTAGTGGAACCAATGTAAGATCATTTGCCACCCTCCCCAAGCTCAGTGTCGGTGTTGCTGCTTACAACTTGTAGAGGAACGTCTTGACCATTAGTGAGAGGGATTTGGGAACTACTAGGTGTTCCTCTTGGTCTGCTGGCAGGATCGGCCACATGGTGTAGTTTGACATTGTCGATGGAGACAAAACGATTTTGTTTAGCACCTGCCAACGGCAGTAGAATTACAGTTCTGGTACTGTGGATTCCCAAAACTGAGACTGGTGCTCGATAAGAAGGACCAAATTCCTTTTTCACAGCAACCCTTTCACGTACTAGATCCCCGATTCTAGGAATCCAGCCTGTTGGGGTTACAGACACATCCTTGATTCCTGTGGAGGCAGCACTGAGAGAAGAAATGTCATCACGGATTTGTTGCAGATCCTGCAAGACAGTGACACGTTCATTTATGTCAAAAGGTGTTTCTGCCGCCTCCATGCCAGGACCATCAAGATCTGGAACATACATTTGAGTTCCAAAAAGTCACTTGTATGAAGTACGACCCCCCAGGGACCTTCTAGACAGATTGTTAAGTGCTCTCTGGACTCCATATAGATGATTGAACCAACTACGACCCGTACCTAAGACTCTGGCTGTTAAGAATTGCTTTAAATCACGGTTTAATTGCTCCACAACACTATTTCCCTCGGGATGAAATGGAGACGAGTACTGGAGTTGGACCCCCAACGAAGCCGTGGCGTCCCTGAATACCCTTGAGGCGAAAGCAGGGCCCTGGTCCGAGTGGAAAGCCGCAACTGCATATGCACCGATAAAGACTCGCAAATCTTGAATAATAGTCCGAGCGTCAGCCGAACGTTGTGGCCACACCCATAGAAATCTAGAGCAAGAATCAATGACGACTAGAATATACTTGTATGCACTGTCAGGTGTTAGGGGACCTCAATGGTCCAAGTACACACATTGTAAAGGTTTATTTGAAATCAATAGGGTTGACTGCAGTGGGCGTTTGGCAGTTGAAACTTTGATTTGTTGGCAAATGTCACAACAAAGGACATACTGCTTGGCCTCCTTTTAAAGGCCTGGCCATCAATAGAGGGCTTGTAAGATTGAAATTGTAGCCGCCACACCAGCATGGGCAGATGCTACCCCTTCGTGCGCTGCTTTAATCAATTGTGGTCTTATATCCCTGTTGGGAATATCTTGCACCTCTACGCCTGGTTTCTTAACCTGAGTGTTCAGGGAACCTCCCATTCGGTAGGAATATTTGTCAGGAAATACTTTTGGATAGGGCGTACCATCAGCCGTAGCTTTCACGGCAGCCCATAATTCTGTGTCCTTTTTCGAACTCAAACGAGTTACTTCAGCACCAGCAGCCACAGCCACTGCTGACTTTGGGGCTTCATCAGTCAATGTATTCCCAGCAACGTGTATTCCAACGGTCTGGTGTCCAAGTGTATGTACAACATGGACATGTGGTAATGTTTCTTTCAGATCCGCTAGCTTCCCCACAGAAGTCTGTGTTTAATAGTGTTGCCTTTAGAACCTCTGAATCCATTCTGGTGCCAGTAATGCAGGTAATCATTGAAGGACTGCAAACAATAGTATGAATCACACACAATCAGTGTACTGTGTAGGATCTATATGTTCCAGTGCCATCACCAGCACTTTGAACTCTGCTAATTGTGCTGTGCAATCCCCTAGGGCATGGGTAAATGTATGGAGTGGGCAGAATTTATTGTCCTCCATATAGCCGCTTACGACTGCTCAAGCAGTGGAATATTGATGGTTTGTGCCAATTGCAGGTTGTGCAGAGCCATCAGTGTACATGACTCTGTGATATTGTTCAATAGGCAGTGTATATGCTGGAACTCGGTATTCTACTTCGTATTGCAAAATTTCTTGAGTTTGTAATTTTGGGTCAAAGATGTAGTCTACATCAGTGTCTGTCAAAGACATGTCCCGTTGTATCCAACGTGGATGCAATGCTTTAGTTTTCGGGACGCTTGCTTTTGTGACAGCCTCAAGGGCTGGAATTGGAGAAACAACAATAATGCATTTGCTCTGGGCTAGAGGTCTTTCTTTAATGACAGCCATCTGAACAGCAGTGAGAATTTTCTCAGTGGGAGCAAAGCGTTGTTCTGCTGCTGAGTACAAGTGTGATTTGTAAGCTATCGGGACGGTCTCACCTTCATTAAATGTAACATAGGTGAAACCGATGGCACCAGCAATTACTCTGATGAGCATGTGTGTTCTGTTGTTTCTTGTGAGTAAATGTTGTGATGCAAACATGTCTGTCTTCAGTTCCCTAAGTATTCGTGTGTGTTCGACTGTCCAGAATTTGCTTGAAAAGTCAGGACATATTAAGTCATATAAAGGTTTTATGCGTGAAGCATAATCTGTAATGTAAATTCTGGCAAAAATATTGAAAACCCAATAGAGATTGAATTTTGTGGTGCTAGGCTCTTTCCTTCACTTGACAGCTTATATCCCAGGAACAGGATGCTAAGGAAGGCAATTTTTGTTTTTTGAAGTTGAATTTGTAGCCAAATTCAGCCAATCCCACAACAATACGGGCTACCCATCTAAAATGTTGCAGTAATTCATCATCCGTAAGATAAATATCATCTACATAGGACAATGCTTCAGGGTCAATCTCATGCAGAATTGCAGTGACACGAGCTGCGAAAAGTCCTGGGCTGTTGTTATACCCCTGAGGTAAACGGCAGAATTTTTCCTGAGAGCGTAGTGCACTGAAACTTGTGACGTCTCTACTCTCAGGCGCTATATTCTGGCAGAAAAATCCACTGGAAATATCCAGTGTTGTTTTGTATTTTTTACGCACTGTATTGTTCATCAGTGCAGTACTATGTGAATTTTGCATAGCATATGTGCGTGTATGACTGTTTAAGTGTCTATAGTCTAAGACTATTCTGTACGAATGGTCCGGTTTGGCTACTGGAAATAAAGGATTATTCATTGGGGAGACACAGGGTTCAATTGCACCATGGTACTCTAATTGTGTGAGTATTTCTCTCACATATGCTTATGCTTCATGTTTTATTGGGTACTGAGGTTGAAGTTGAGGTTCATTTTTAATGGGAATTACATGGTAGGGGGATTCCTCATCCCATCCTACATAATTGCGATATAACGCAGGTGCCTGTGCCAAAGCCCAATCAATAGCATAGGATTCAGCGAGTTCCTCCGGAACAAGGGGCGAGAAATAAGGTTTAATAACATCTTCTCCATATGGGCAGTTACAGACAAATTCAGATGGACAATCTTGTTCGGCCAAGAAAACATCATATATATTTATTACGCAATCCCAAAAGGTTGTGTCTATTATGTGTTCAATGTTTCCTTCTAACTATAGCGTTACTTTATACACCCTATCAGGCATGGAGACACGCATGTCCGCAGTTTCTACTTGTAGAAAGTCATCAGTTGCTTTCACGTCCAGATGCATCCAGAAGACTCTGGCAAACTATTGTGACCTCTGCCGCGCTGTCTAGCAGTGCTAGTGCTCACTTCCTGCTCTTCAAGAGGACCCTCTTCTTGAGTGGCATGTCTTATTGCGACTGCTGCCACCTTTTTCTTTTTAAATTGGGGTTTTTGTTGGGGAGGTTTCTCTTCCTTTTTAATCGAAACCTCAGATGAGCATTGTGATTCCTGTCTTGGTTTCACATACTCTGTTCTTCACTCTCATCGCTCACCTCTCACTTCGTTTTTCCAATGAGTCCTGAAAGGAACAAGATTGACGTGTATCAGCATATTGATATCTATCAGGTGTTTTTATATTTTCTCTATTTCTGAGATTATATCTATTCTATGGGGTCTCTGCACGTGGAGCTTCTCCCCTCTCTTTTTTAGGAGTTTTTGTTTTTTTATCATAGTGTTTCTTATTACCCTCAGGAACTTTCTTGGTAAAATCTTTATTAGATTTGCCATGAAATTGTGGTTTAGTTGGTCTGGCCCCTAGACTATCTCGACCAATGCTTAAATAGGTCTCTGCGACAATCTTAGGCAGCTCGCGTTCCTGATCCTGTTGAGGAACGTCATGGAGCCACATGCACACTGCTAGTGAGACTGCTTCCCCTTTAAGATTACTCAAAATAATTGAGGATACCATGGCAAAGTTACCCATCAATTGCATCCCCAAGTCCAGGGCCGGGGCTGCACCGTATTCATCTTGAATTTGCTTCAGCACTTCCAGTAAATTGGCAAGTGTTGGTGTACCATGTGCGGTTGTATAGAGCACAGCAAATACCGTGCCCCAGGAATTACAGTTATCCACTGTAGGGACCATCCCAAATGGCAAGCACATCGTTAGAATTCTATGTTTATCCTGAGGTCCTGTATGGGGAATTTCTGCTTCCAGCGCATTTTTTTTTGCACTAACCAAAACTGAGTTTCCTCTCGTTTCGCGGGTACGTTACCCATGATCGAATGTATAGTTTCAGGGTTTATGCCTGGCATCACTGCATGTGGTTGTGCTGGAGCAGCACGTGCTTGGTTTGAATTTAATGTTTGCGTCACAAACCGTACTAATCGTCTATATGTCTCTGTTAGCTCAGTATATAAGCAACAAACCTCGCCTACTGCTAAAGTCGCTACTACAGGGTGTGGTGTACAGGTGGCCAATAAAGGCCAGGTAGGACAATCATTACTTAGAGGACCTAACCTTACTAGTAATATTGTGTGGGGTAGGGAGCCATCAAGCCAATTATTATGTCCTTGATAAGATAAAGGTATTTCTAAATCTGCTTATGCCCTGTACTGTCCAGGTACGTTTGCAAGTGTACAGTGCTGAAATGTATTTGTGTTCCCATCAACTGCTGGAAATGCGACCCAAGAATAGAAGAGTTCTGTTCTATAAGCTTCATGGGCGTCTACCACAAATGTGACTATACCCCCCTGGGACGTTAGGCCATTTGATAATAAATGTGCAGTCAGAGGTCGTCTCTTATTGACAGCCATTGCTACCTGTTGTGGATTCGCCATGTTAGATAGTAAAGTCGTTCAGAGAAGGCACATCAAATAGGGTTTTCCTTTCAGAGTTCAAGCTTGAACAACCTCCAGCACCAGATAGGATAACCTACATAGCTGGGGCAGAAATCCTCAGTACCACGGACGTCTCCGCATAAGGTACTGCGGTATCATTGTATATAATGAGACTCAGGAGGACCCGAAAATTAGAGCCTGACCAAACGTTGGCGGCGCCATGTCGCGTAGGCTCTCACTATCCTAATGAGACTACTGGATTTTGAGCATCAGAATCCCCCGCGGTGTGGGGAGACGGAGCCTGACCCACTGCAGGTGACACCTGTCACTTCAATCTGGGTTTTGCTCCGGCCAACTGGCAGTGCCTCATCTCTACCCAAGGGCAGGGATGACTGGGCAGCTGAGCGCATGACATTATTGGTTTCTTAGGGAAGTCGTAGTCACTCAGGTCTCATCCGTTTCTCTCAATTACATTAGTCTCATCTATACAGTGACAAACAGAGGCAGTATATGTTTCAGTAATGCTTTTAATGAAGCAACTGCATCTTAGATAGCAAAGCGTGAGCTGCAATAACTAGGACGACACAACATGACAGTATTAAAATTGTGACAAGGAGAGTGAAGCATAAGAATAACGCTATCCTATTGTCATCACAGTTGGTAGACTAACTCCTACCCAAGCTATAATAGAGCACAGAGTGTTAAGCTCTAATTCTGCCCTTCAGGTTCCCCTAGGAAGACATCATCCCCCATACCTGAGCAAAGGCCTGCAGTCTGCAGCGAAGCATTCGACAATCAGCATACAGGCGTGGTTCTCTGGCTGCAATCTCCCTCTAACGTGTAAGGGACAGGGAAGTGTTTTTATAATAATGCAGCTGATATTCTGAGAAAATGTCCCTACATAAGGATGTGTGTTTTCTACGAATGTCGGAGACTAAACTTATACCACGTTCACTGGCAATGTATCTTGCTGTAGCCTTGGAAGAAGCACAGAGTGAGCAGGAATGTCTTGGACTGTGTGGACGCAGTGGAGCTGTGCACAGGTCACTATTAAACATCCATGACTCACCTCATAAACCCCTTCTGTACACATTGTAGAAATAAAATGGCAGCCGCCTGTCCTGCATGCACAGGACAGATGAAAGTGAGCAAATTTTGCTGGCGCAAGACATCATGGCGGAAGGTGGTCGCAACCGCCGTGCAGCTCCTCATTGGTTAACATGGTTGCCTATGGGAGACATGAGCCAATGGGGTGGTCAGACGTGTTGAGAGTGTGGCTTTCATCCTGTACAGGACTGAATGTGTGTCAGCATGTGTGAAACTCATGGGCATGACTGAGGTGGCACGCACAGGCTGTCACTGCAGTGGCATGTGTGTGTGGAGGCATGGCATGTAATGACATTGCACTTGAGTACGTTGTAGTGACTGATTTGTGGCTGCTGTGCTGGCATTGACCACTTGCTCCCTGTTTCTCTTTCTCCCACCCTGTCTCTCACTGTCCCACCCTCCCTTCCTCTGCTCCTCTGTCTTTGTGTGTAACAGCATCATCTGGCAAAGGAGAAGGGGCACCGGCAAGTGGGGAAGCTGCATGGGACCCAGGAGGCTGATGCCAGTGGAGGCGTGGGGACTAATGGGATGGATGGTGAGTGGAGCACCACGGGGGGACAGGAACATCTACACCATCATCAGATTCTTCCTCCGATGGTGACTCCCTGGTGGTGGTGGAACCTTCAGGCCCTATGCCTTCAGACCATGATTGTCTGCCACCCCTTTACCAGCACCGCCCTCCCTGTAGCTCCCCACCCAGTTGCCTGTGCCCGCTCACCCAGGAGGGTGGGCATCTCCTTCACAGCTGGCATCTCTGCCCCAGTCATCCCTGCTGCCCTCAGTGAGGAGGCTATTGACCTCCTGAGGTCCATCTCTGTTGGGCAGACAACCATTGTGAATGCCTTGCAGGGACTGGCATTCCAGATGCAACCGTCAAATGCATTCCAGGAAGGCATTCAGGGTGCCCTGTCTGTCCTTAAGAGATCATTTCAGGCTCTGGCCTCCTCATTGATGGAAGCCAGTGTTCCTTCTTCTTCCATCCCCCTTCCAACTACCTGTTCCTACTCCCACATCCCTCTCCCATTTCCCAACCAAAGCACACTTTCATACCAACATGCATCCCCACCAACAGACCCAGAACACAAGGACATTCACATGCACCACAAACACCACCACCCCATGCACACACCCACCATTCAGACGCACACACACCAACATCCACTACCTACCCTGACACCCCCAGATGCTCCCCCTTCACAGTCACATTGCCACTCACACATGCAGACACCACATCATCAGTCCCAGGTCCAGACACATGTCCTGTCACTGCCACTGTCACCACAACAGCTGACCCCCATGCATCCACCCTATACACCACATCCGCACGCACCACAACAGAAAACACAATCACATGCAGCACATCCACCCTACCTGCACACACCACCCCAACGTTCACTCACACATCCCCTCTGCCATCTCCCTGTGTCTCCTCCACTCCTTCTCCCAGTACACCTTTACGCCCACACTCATCCACCCAACACACACCCAGAACACACATTTCATTAATCCACGCACCAGCTTCCAAACCACATCCACGTACACACCTATCAATCATCCCCTCTCCTTCCACTCCCAAACGCCTAACCCATGACCTACCCGCTGCCTCTAGAAAGAGATTCCTGCATCAGTTTTCCCTGTTCTCGTCTCCTGGTGGAGTCTGTGTTCCCCCTAAATGCCCTGCTACCCTTCCCAGACCCCTGCCTTCCACTTCCCTGTCCTCCTCTGCGCTGAGCCATGCCCCGCAGTCAGCAGTCTGCAGTGCTGCCATAAAAGGCACCCCTGCCCCTCACAGCTCCAGCCCTGGTAGCACTCCATCTGGGTCCCCTGCTGTGGTGGCCTCCACTGCCATCCCACCTAAGAAGGCAGGAAAGAGGGGCAAGGCTAAGGTGTTCCCACAAAATCAGGGCAGTAAGGGAGGAAGCCTGAAAAGAAGAGAAAGGACCCCCATGCAAACCCTGATCACACCTCCCCACCCCCATCCCTGATGTGCCTGCATACCCCATTGATGCTCCTGCCCTGTGGAGGTCTGCACATTGCAGTGATCAGTCAAGTTGGGCAGTCCTCACATGCCCATTGTGCCCGGAACATTTGGACAATGAAGCACTGGACCTTGTGGCATTTTGTATATAGTTGTTGTTGTGACATTTTTTATATTCACAATACTATTTACCCACAACAGCACCGTTAGTGTAGATGCTACATAGCTTGTCCTGGCTTTCCTTGTGCATTTATGTATGGTGACTGTGCGTTTGTATGTGTGTGTACTAATGTCCTTCCCTCCAGTGTGTGCTAGGATGGGGTGCTTACGGCTGGTGTCTATGTCGGTGTTGCTAGTCCTGGATGTCAATGGCCAGCAAGAGCATTGAAAAGACCTGCAATTCACGTGCCATGGTGCCTATGGATGTGCCTGTGTTCCAGAAGATGGGTGCTTCCATGGTTTTCGCAGTGGTTAGACCACCCGGAAGTCCTGGCGGTGTGCAACCTCGTAATACGGTGGGTGGAAACTGTTTGACTGCCCGCATTAAGAGGCCTTCCTCCGGCAACAGCGGTCCGCGCTCATTGGCGGTTCAGACGGAAACTTGACTGTGTTCTGTAGGTGCCTTCCCATTAATCGTAATACGGCAGTCTATACCACCAGTCCAGCGGCAGTGCAAACGCCATCTCCACCGCATCGGTCCACTGATCGCCAAGCTAGTAATGAGGGCCTAAATGTTTTCTAGCGCTTAGAAATCAAAAGCACCAATACGGACATTTTGGGCCTGATTACAACTTTGGAGGACGGTGTTAATCCGTCCTCAATTTGACGGATATACCACCTACCGTATTACGAGTCCATTATATCCTATGGAACTCGTAATACGGTAGGTGGTATATCCGTAACATTTGGGAGGGATTAACACCGTCCTCCAAGTTGTAATCAGGCCCTTAGTCTCACTCAACAGGGGCAAAGTCAAAAGCTGAGGCCGATCACCATGGAACCCTCCCTGGATTTATTATAACTTTAAATTTGATACTAAACTTGCTATATTTAGTTCTTTCCTATGGAAAATAAGACTTTATTATTTTAAAATAAAGTATCTCCATGTTAGCATATGCAGCCCATTCACTACGATGGGGAAAAACACATTTGGCTATTTTTCTCTCACCAGGGCTTATAAAACCTATTTTATAAAGTCCCTGCTGATAGTTACATTGCACCCAACCCTGGGGGCACTTAGAGCATACCTTAGGGATGACTTTTATGTAAAAATAAGGTAGCTTAGGACTTTAGAAGCACTTTTAATTCTGAAGTCGAATTTGGGGGTACCTTTAACTTACAAGCAGCCAGAAAGGCAGGCCTGCCTTTAAACGGACACTGGGCACCGCAGCAGTGCACCTATGGGTGTACTGTCTATGCTGGGGTCCCTAAACCTACATGTCCTACCACATAATAGGAATTTATAGGTAGGTTGGTACATCTAATTATAATTAGCCTAATTTGCATATTCCATTTTAAACAGAGCACTGTCCCTGGTACTGGTTAGCCACACTCAGGGCACAGTCAGAGTCAGTAACCATCAGGATCCGTCAAAATGTTTTGGAGGTGACCAGGGCAAAAAGGAGGACTTTCTTACAGGGGAGAAATGAAGAACTCCTTGCAAAAAGGACTTCCACCGATGCCATGTACCAACATTATGGATGTGAAGGTTTATGAAAACGTAGGTGGAACTAAATAGCGAAAAATGGAAATAAGTTCTTTCTGAAGGAAGTGGGTTTGTTTAAGATCACTTTAGCAACTTAACAAGACAGTTAGAGGATCATAAAAATAAGACAGACAATGATCGATCATTGGTATGAATTAGTATGTGGAAGTCAGCAAAAGAAAGCATACATCACAAATGCATGGCATGAAGTAGACCCACAAGAGGTTACAATAGCAAATTAGTCACTTGAGGAAAAGATTCAGGGCTTGTGGACCCACTGATCGGCCTCCTCTTTACTTGTTTACCCAAATTACCACTTACAAATAAGAACCAAAAGGACGGCAAGGAGGGAATCTTTATTTTTCCTTATTTTTGCATCCCTGATTGCATTTAATATAGTCATGTATTCAAATGGGCCTTTTTTCAATTCCTAATACATAGCACTTCGTTTTGTTTAATATTTGTTTCATTACAGTTGATAATTAAACTTTCAGAAATATGTTGTTTAGTATTTATTTCAGATCAATATGATATCTTTACTTCCTCGCTTGCATATTTTGACATTATGATCAATCAGTAATTGCTTTTTAAATTCAATAATGACTCTCATCACATTGTTTGATATTTGTTTCAGCAGTAGTTGATATATGCAATCCAAATTGTCAACGATACCTTGCAGAAGCAAAAGTAGGTGAAAATGAATTAAGGCTCATATATTGATGGTTGATTTGGATAAGATTCAACTGAAAGGAGCATCTAAGCTGCATATACGCAGAGGTTACACATAGAGGATTCTTCACAATATCAGGGAGCTGGGCGATTGGGCTCTTGCAGAAAGGAGGTGTAAACACCTATTAGAAGGTCAAAGGAAGGCGTATCTCCACATATGCCTTTTCAACTTGCTGGACACATCATAGCTTTTGAACATACAGAGAGAGACAACAGCTCACCTCATACAGAATAGTAACTCGTTCTGTTCCACTAAGGTATGTGGGAGAAAGGAAATCCCACCTAAGAAATTGACAGAGGCTGCTTTGGGTACTAAGAATAGCTTAGTTACAGCCACATAGGAGTGGGTGGAGAATTTATGAAGGTAAACTCTAAAATACAGTAATGATGTTGCAATCGTTATAATATTCTGTTTATTAGCTGCGTTGTTGCCACTATTCTTTTGTATTTATAGTCACAACTATGCTCATTATATGCACAAGATTAGGATTTTGATTTGAATAAATAGTCATATATATATATAGTATATTCTTAGTTTGAGTTCTTGACTATGGGGGTCATTCTAACCCTGGCGGTAAAAACCGCCAGGGCGAATGACCGCGGTAGCACCGCCAACAGGCTGGCGGTGCACCGCTGGGCATTCTGACTGCGGCGGTTCAGCCGCGGCCAGATACGGAAAGTCGGCGGTGTACCGCCGACTTTCCGCTGCCCTTGAGAATCCTCCATGGCGGAGGAGCGCGCTCCGCCGCCATGGGGATTCTGACACCCCCTACCGCCATCCTGTTCCTGGCAGGTCTCCCGCCAGGAACAGGATGGCGGTAGGGGGTGCCGCGGGGCCCCTGGGGGCCCCTGCAGTGCCCATGCCAATGGCATGGGCATTGCAGGGGCCCCCGTAAGAGGGCCCCAAAAAGAATTTCAGTGTCTGCCTAGCAGACACTGAAATTCGCGACGGGTGCTACTGCACCCGTCGCACTCCAGCAACTCCGCCGGCTCCATTCGGAGCCGGCTTCATCGTTGCTGGGTCTTTCCCGCTGTGCTGGCGGGCGGCCTTTTGGCGGTCGCCCGCCAGCACAGCGGGAAAGCCAGAATGGCCGCCGCGGTCTTGTGACCGCGGTGCGGTCATTTGGCGGTAACCGCATGGCGGGCGGCGACCGCCGCCCGCCGCGGTTAGAATCACCGCCTATGTCTAGTCATGGTAAAAGTAGGTTTGGAACCTACTAACAACAAGTAATCCTGTAAGTCTCATGGACTAATTGTTGTCCAGAATATACTCCTGTGATTCGTGGGATACAGTCTATCTGGTTTTCTGCCTCATGTTGGTAGGCTGATTAAGCCTGTGCTGTCAGAGGATCTAGAAATCACCAAGCTCCAGTTGTATTCTGAATACGTTTCAGAAAACATATCAAAAGATGTGTGGGATGTGTTAGGTTTCCCAACACTAGCGGGTATTGCTGGAGGAACTACAGCAAGGGTTCCCATAAATGGAACAAAGAATGGTACCTGGGATAGTCTAAGGTACATTGTGAGCCACCTTGCTAGAACCTCAATATTTAACGCTTCTGATGAAATGCATGCAATATTGATGAAGATGATTCTGAAAATGAGTCCTTTAAATCTATCCTTCCTCTGACAGAATACCCAGGTTTGCAAAGTTCAATGACTATACATGTCCCATGGTTCCACTCAGATCTTATTAAAAAAACATCAAGAAGCAAATGGCAAATATCTGGGAAATCCCATTAAATTCTGTGAAAGATGCAGACTGTGATACTTAGGCATTGCCCAACTGGTGGAGCAAGCTCTGGAAGATGTGTCAGCAGCTTTTTTTGCAGGTTTCACAGACAAAGTTTTAGAAGCAATTGTGTACTCTCTGCATTGGGTGACAGACAAAAAGTTTAGCAGAGTTAGTCAGTGTCACCAATCATTGTCCATCAGTACAGGAGAGAAACAGAGAATCAAATAAATCATTATTAATCTTTTCGCAGATGCAGTGATTCCAACAGATCATAAAAGGAGGCGAAGGGGAGCAGTGAATATGGTGGGAGAAAGGGGAGGGAATGGGCCAGGTATGGAGGCTAAGGACAATGTAAAGAGAGATGGGATGCAGCTCTTCATGGAGGTTCATGCTTTAATTTTGGTCAGTTGGGTCATTGAGAATGTGATTGTCCAAACTTTGTTTATAACATTGTCTCTGTTATGCTTGGCCTCCTTGGTGTGGTCTCCCCTAACTTTTTGTCTCTGTTTCCAATGTGGTTGATGTGTGCTGGATCCTGTTTGTGCTGTTTTTGTTACTCTGGGCACTTTACCACTGCTAAAAAGCAAGTGTTCCTATGTAAAATGTATGTATAATTGGCTTTCCATGATTGGCATATTTGATTTACTGTTAAGTCCCAAGTACAGCGCACTAGAGGTGCCCAGGGCCTGTAAATCAAATGCTACCAGTGGGCCTGCAGCACTGATTGTGCCACCCACATTAGAAGCTCTGAAAACATTGCTCAGACATGCCACTGCAGTGTCTGTGAGTGCAGTTTTAACTGCTAATTCCACTTGGCAAGTGTACCACTTGTCAGGCCTAAACGTTTAATTTTCTTACATGTAAGAAAATCCTAAGGTAAGCCCTAGGTAGCCCCATGGGCAGGGTGCAGTGTATGTTTAAGGTGAGAAATGTTCTAATGTGTTTTATGTGTCCTGACAGTGAAATACTGCCAAATTCGTTTTCACTGTTGCAAGGCCTATCTCTCTCATAGGTAAACATGGGGACTGTCTTTAAAAATTATTAAAGCACAGATTCCCTTTGGGAGTAGATGGAAATATGGAGTTTGGGTCTCTGAACTCACAATTTAAAAATATATATTTTAGAAAAGTTGGTTTTGAGATTGTGGCGGTCATTCTGACCGCGCCGCCCGCCATGCGGTCACCGCCGAATGGCCGCTCCGCGGTCAGGAGACCGCGGATGCCATTCTGGCTTTCCCGCTGGGCCGGCAGGCGACTGCCAAAAGGCCGCCCGCCGGCCCAGCGGGAAAGCCCCTGCAACGAGGAAGCCGGCTCCGAAAGGAGCCGGTGGAGTTGCAGGGATGCGACGGGTGCAGTGGCACCCGTCGCGATTTTCACTGTCTGCAAAGAAGACAGTGAAAATCTGTATGGGGCCCTATTAGGGGGCCCCTGCATTGCCCATGCCAGTGGCATGGGCAGTGCAGGGGCCCCCAGGGGCCCCACGACACCCGTTCCCGCCATCCTGGTTCTGGCGGTGAAAACTGCCAGAAACAGGCTGGCGGGAAGGGGGTCGGAATCCCCATGGCGGCGCTGCAAGCAGCGCCGCCATGGAGGATTCCCTGGGCCAGGGGAAAACCGACGGGAAACCTCCAGTTCCCCTTTTCTGACCGCAGCTTTACAGCCGCGGTCAGAATAGCCCTGGAAGCACCGCCAGCCTGTTGGCGGTGCTTCCGCTACCCTCCGCCCTGGCGGTCAGAGACCGCCAGGGTTGGAATGAGGGCCTGTGTGTTTGAAAATGCCACTTTTAAAAAGTAGGCATTTTCTTGCTTAACCCATTATGTGACTCTACCCATTTGTGGATTCCCTGTCTGGGTTAGTTTGACATTTGGGCTGTTTGCACCTCTCTCTAGACAGTGACACAAAGGGATCTGGGGAGTAGCCTGCATATCCTGATGAGTCATCTGTGCTAAGAGGTAGGGGAGTAGTGGTCACTCATACCTGAAAGGACTGTGCCTGCCCTCACACTATGCAGTCTCCAAACCCCTGGTGTGTGTCTGGGGCCTTTCCTGGGCAAGGCAGGATCTCACAAACAAGAAAGACTTTCCTTTGAAGTAGGCCTACTTCAAAGGCAGAAAGGGATATAAGAAGTGCACCCAAAATCCCTGAAAATTAGATCACTTCTGGAAACCAAGAGGAACCTTTGGCAAGGAGAAGAGCTGAAGAGCTGAGGAGAAGTGCTGCCCTGCCTGTGACTGTGCTTTGTGGAGCTGTCCTTCAGTTGATGTTTCTGCCTGTGAATGGGAACAAAGACTGGACTTTGTTATGCATTCCTGCTTGTGATGAATCTCCCAGGGCTTGAATTGAGCTTGCCTCCTGTTGTTGAAGTCTCAGGGCCATCAAAGACTTCCCCTGCCAGCACCTGGACTCTTTGCTGAGACTCCTGCCCTCCCAAGTGGTGCCCTATCCAGTTTCTGGGCACTGGAAAGGTGAAGCTGGCAGACAAAGACTTACGCACAGACCGCCATGCAGGGAAATTTTCGACACAACTTCTGTGACGCGGCTGATATATGACATGCCGTCGGCTTTGCGGCTGAAATCATTGCTCCACCTGCATCACGGCTGGAAGATCGATTCAACATGACTGGAGAAACAATGCACAACACCTGCTGACAGAGGCTGAAAAACAATGCAAGTCCCACACAGCGCGGTTTTGTGATGCCTTGCAACCGGATTTTCAACACAACATCGCGGGGCGCAGAAAAGCAAAGGAAAGCCTGCCCGGACCCGAGGTGCCTGTCCTGATCAACACATCGCTCTCTTGATGGAGAGGAGAAACAAGGCACGCCAACCCGACCGGAGGAAGAATGATGCAGAGTCTTGCTTGCGAGTGAGAAATCGATGCATTGCTGACCTTTTTCGACGCACACTTGCCCCTGCAGCTTTATTTTGAAGCTACTCAGGTGCTTTTGTGAAATAACAGCATTCTTACTGTTTTCTAAGGATTAAGGACCAAATGTACAAACCGTTTTGCATGGCGCAAACTGCGATTTTCGCTGTTTGCGCCATGCAAAACGGCCATCATGTTGCACATTCCCATTTTGCGAGTCAGTACTGCGATGCAGAATTGCTTTGGGACCCCTTCCCCTTTGTGAATGTCACAAAAATGTGTTTTCAGAGTAGGCAGTGGTCCAATGGACCACTGCCTACTCTGAAAAAACGAAACCAAATGGTTTAATTTTTTATTTTGTATTGCAACTCGTTTTCCTTTAAGGAAAACGGGATGCAATACAATAAAAAAACTGCTTTATTGAAAAAGTAGTCACAGACATGGAGGTCAGCTGTCTCCAGCAGGCCACCATCCCTGTGAGTGCAGGGAATCGCAAGGGGGTCCCTTGCGATTCGCAGACGGTGTCTAAGACACCATTCTGCATTTGATTTTGCGAATCGAAATTGCGAGCCGCACCGACTCGCAATGTCCGATTCGCAAAATCCTTTCAAGCTACATCTGACCGTAAGACTCTTATTCTTGAAAAATTCATAACTTGACTTGTGTATGTTGGATTTTTGTAGCTTTGGTCTTGTTTTGTTTAGATAAATATTACTTATTTTTCTAAACCTGTTTTGTGTCATTTTGTAGTGTTTTCACTGAGTTACTGTGTGTGTTGGTACAAATATTGTACACATTGCTTCTTAAGTTAAGCATGCCTGCTCGTGCCACGCTACCAAGGGGGTGCAAGCACACTTCAACTGGACTCCTGAGGCGCTGTAGCATCTCTTCAGTGAGCATATTTACCTCACAAAAGATTCACCATCAGAAAGGACACTACTCGGCCTGGTTATGGAAAGCAGCTCACACATCTTGGAGTAGAGTGTCTTCTTCGTCGTACAGCAAGTATTCATAGTTCGAAGGGTGTTCGAATGATAGCTCTGCATTTAACTTCCCTGCAAAGGTCAGATAAGAGATACCTTTTCAAGTGGCATAACATTTTTCAGAGATTTCTCACAACTCAACTAACATTTTGTGAATAATTGAAAATACAGGAACTTGCTCATTTTCCAATGCAAACATTTATTCACATGACAGTTAGAGCACAACTACGATAAATGATATATTTCTTCACTATCAAACTGTATCCACTCACTCAATCAAATACTACAACTGCTATAATGGCATACTGTTGCAGTGTTAAATGCAATACTAAGTTAGGAAAATTCAAAATCTTATTCTGGTTGCGATAGAGTTTGTTAATAAGAGAGGAGCACATATCTTGCTCTATAGGGGTATGGAACATTGATGCACATGTAATAGAAATAGAGTTTAGTAACATTAAAATATGAATATTTGTGTTTATCTTCCCTTTCAGGTAGCTGTCATTTAAAACATCAGGCAAAAATGAAGTATAGCAGAGAAGATTCCCCCACAAGCCAGTCTCTATTATTTCTTTATCCACTTACCCTTTCCCCCTGTTGATATTTCATACTGGAAATAATCAGAAGGTCAGTGTGGATATTAGTGGAGGGGCGTTGGGACTAGCTTCTGCTCCTGAGGAATCCAGCTGTCCAGTACTTGACACTCCTAACAGAATGCCATGTTTGATATCAAACAACTTGGCTTGTTAAATCTGACTCAAATTCAAAGTCAGTTTAGGTACCCTTTTATTGGCTGATTTGTACAAAGTGAACCATAAAACCTGGATAAATCACGGCTTCCTCTCCTAAATTGTGTGATCTTAGGCAAATATTTTATTTTATCAAACCTTTTTTCTTCATTATTCCGTATGCAAACACTTTGAAATATGTAAGTTTAGTCTACCAGTTGCACAAACATCTATTCTGTTTGATTTAACTGACCACAATGATTCTCTACAATAATCCTACCCACTTACAGGGGTACATGACAACAGTTCTTGCCTCATAGTTCACTAATGGTCCATGTTTAAAAACCATCACCTTTAATAAGTACTTCTCAATGAAGTGTTATTATGTGACCATTAATGTCAAAGGTTCCACATGTTTAAGAAATACACAAATACACACTTTTGAATGTTGATGAGGCTTCATTTTACTTTATTTGATGATTCCTGTATGATTCACATACCAAACATTTTCGGGGCTCAGCTGGTTTATGGGCTCTAGACATTTGGCTTGGCTCTAGCTCAGCTCACCCTCTTAGTTGTAGGCTCGCCCATCTCTAGTTTTATGTGATTTGTTTTCACAAAGTACTTGTAGTAACCCCTGCAGCGACCCTGACAGTTCCTCTAATTATTAAGAATAATTTTGTGGAGAAATCACTGTGGTGGTCATTACAACCCTGGCGGTCGGTGTTAAAGCGGCGGTAAGACCGCCAATATGCCGGCGGTAAAAAATTAGCAATTACGACCGTGGCGGAAACCGCCAACAAAGACAGCCACTTTAACACTCCGACCGCCACGGCGGTACAAACAACCTGGCGGTCACCACAAACAGACAGGCGGGAGACAATGTACCGCCCACACTATTATGACAGGCCAATCTGCCACCTTTTCCAGGGCGGATTCACCGCGGATAAAAACACAGCAGAAACAGGAATCCTGAAGGAAAAACGCTCACCTCTACACACCCCATGAGGACGCCATGGATCCGGAACTCCAAATTCTCCCTGCAATAGTCTTCCTGCTCCTCTGCCAGGAGCACGAATGCCGGCGGCGTAGACCACGGTGAGTACTGCACCTACGACACAGGGGAGGGGGGAGGGAAAAAACAGGGACACACACACGCAACACCCCCATCCTCACCCACTACAACACACACTAATGCATATCAGTACATCACAGTTACACCCCTCAAATCCCCCGGAAGAATGCAAAGACAATAGAAAATGAGTGTAACAATTGTAATATATTAAAAGCAAGTAGGCAGAAATATATATATATATATATTTACACCATGTACATAATATATACCAAGCATAGTAGTCCAGGTAGTGCTCTAAGAAAGTCAGTGGAGCACTGGGACCACACGGTATGGGCGAGGCCCACACATGATCCCCGACCATGACAGAGAGAACACTGCAGGGGCATCAGGCAGCAACTAAACAGACACCTCAGGGGGAGGGAAAGGGGGGGCACCTCAGCCGCTTGAGTGCATGACGCCAAATCCACGAGGGGGCCACATGCCCATTGTTTCATCCTGGGGAGTGCAAAGCCACAGTCTCTCAAGTCTCTACAGTGGGTGGTTTGCTCACTGTTCAAACCTGGGGAGTGCAAAGCCACAGTCTCTCAAGTCTCTACAGTGGGTGGGTTGCCCACTGTTCAATCCTGAGGAGTGCAAAGCCACAGTCTCTCAAGTCTCTACAGTGGGTGGGTTGCCCACTGTTCAATCCTGGGGAGTGCAAAGCCACAGTCTCTCAAGTCTATAACAGTGGGTGGGTTGCCCACTGTTCAATCCTGCGGAGTGCAAAGCCACAGTCTCTCAAGTCTCTACAGTGGGTGGGTTGCCCACTGTTAAATCCTGGGGAGTGCAAAGCCACAGTCTCTCATGTGGATAACAGTCTCCACTGGTTCTGGAGGGGGCTTTGTGCCCAGAGTGCTTCATCCTGCTAAGGACAGAGGGAGTGGATAACAGTCTCCACTGATTCTGGAGGGGGCTTTGTGCCCAGAGTGCTTCATCCTGCTAAGGACAGAGGGAGCTGGGCTGGTGCTGGCTGTGGCCTCCTGGCAGCTGGGCTGGTGCTGGCGGTGGCCTCCTCGGCAGCTGGGCTGGTGCTGGCGGTGGCCTCCTTGACAGCTGGGCTGGTGCTGGCGGTGGCCTCCTGGGCAGCGGGGATGATGGCGGTCTTCTTCGCTGTGCTGCTCTTCCCAGACTTGCTGGGTTTCTTGTGGCCCTTCCCCACCTTGGAAGGTGTCACAGCTGACTCCACACTCCCACCTGTACCCCTGGGAGTGGCTTTGGTGGCTTGAGTCTCCCCCCTCTCCTGCCGGGCACTAGCCAACTTCTGATGCTTCACAGGTGGGGGACTTTCTGTGCTGTGCCGGAGATGTTGTGGCTGAGGTGCTAGTTTGGGACCTATGAGACAGATGGGGTGGGGGAGGTGTGGGAAAGAGGTCAAGGTTGGACAGGAAAAGTTTTTGGGACACACTGGGACGGGTAGCTGGAGGGGGTTTAGGAGTGGAGGAAGAGGCGGTGGTTGTAGGAGGTGTACGTTTGGTGACTTTGGGTGAAGGTGCATGCGCTGGAGGCTGTCGTGAGGTGGATGGCTGTTGGGTGGGTGTGTGCCTGCGTTTGTGAATCTTCGGAGGGGGCGTCACAGACACACTGGGAGAGGACACAGGGGACGTGTGAATGGTAGTGGGGGTGGTGACTGCACGTGAGCGGGGTGTGGTGGTGGGTGTGCTGGAGAGGGACGTAGTGGCTGTAGAGGTAGTGCATGCAGGTGTGAGTGTAGACGAGACAGGGAGGGAGGAGGGAGACGAGGAGGAGGGGGACACAATGGAGGCAATGGATGTTGGTGTGTCTGCATGTGTGTGATGCTTGTGTGAGTGCCTGTGGGATGTGTGGTGCTTATGTTTGCCTGAGCTTCCCTTGGGTGTTGACGTGTGTGCATGTTGGTCTGTAGGTGTGCTTGGGATAGGCTGAGGTACAGGGGGTTGGGTCGGGGTGGAGGAAGTTGGAGGGGGGAGGCTAGAGACGGGGACAATGGCTGCCATCAGTGCTGAGACAAAAGTCTGAAAAGCTTGCTGAAGGGCTGCCTGACCAGAATGAATGCCCTCCAGGAATGCATTGGTTTGTTGCAACTGCCTCTCTACACCCTGGGTGGCATTCAAAATGGTAGACTGTCCAACAGTGAGGGACCTGAGGAGGTCAATGGCCTCCTTACTGAGGGCAGCAGGGGTGACTGGGGCAGGGCCTGAGGTGCCTGGGGCAAAGGTGATGCCCACCCTCCTGGGTGAGCGGGCACGGGGCAAAGGCTGAGGGGCTACTGGGAGGGCAGTGCTGGTAGGGGGGTGGTGGCGGCTGTCACTGTAGATGCGGGGCACAGATGTTGCCGCCACCACAAGGGAGCTCCCATCAGAGGACGAGTCTGTGTCGCTGGTGTCAGCTCCTGTCCCTGCCGTGGAGCTCCCCTCGTCCTCCGTCCCACTGGTGAATTCAGACTCCGTAGTGTCGCCCTCCTGGGCCATGTGGGATGCAGCTCCCTCGTGCACCGGTGCCACTGCTCCTCCGCCTGATGATGCTAATGCACAGAAGAACAGGGAGACCACGAAAAGGGGGGGAAGACGGAAAAAAGACATGTTGAGTGCATACATTACCGCTACCGCTGGCGGACACGACAGACACAGAAGCCCCCTGCACTACGCCGCGCTCTTGGGCCCCACTGTTCAATTCCTGGGAAATGGCCTAGAAGGCTATGGACGACATCTGCACACATAGATGACACAGGGGCATTACTAGGTGTACTTGGCACTCTACAGAGGTGGGGTGGGGTGCCACTTGGCCTGCCTTACGGAGGGGCCTTACCTGTGGAACTCGCCCTGGCCTAGGGAAACCCACAGCCCACATCCCCCACCCAGACCCCTCTACTGCGCGCAAATTCAGCTGAATGAGAGTGTACTCACCCCCTTGTGGCTGCTGTGATGCCCTCAAGCGCCCATCCAACTCTGGGTACGCCACCGCCAGGATCCTGAACATCAGGGGGGTCATGGTGTGACGGGCACCCCTCCCACGGTGAGAGGTCATCCCCAGCTGAGCCTCCGCCGTCTTCTTGCTCCAGCCGTGAATGTCCTCCCATCTTTTACGGCAGTGGGTGCTCTGTCTGTGGTAGACCCCCAGGGTCTGGACGTCCTTGGCGATGGCACGCCAAATATCTTTTTTCTGGTGGGTGCTGACCTACATGAAATGTACAGGGGAAAAAGAGAAGTTATTACCAACTGCACCGTCAAACTGATTGGCCCCCATCCCTACCCTTGCCATGTAGCACATGCATTCACCGTCTTTCATGCACGCAGCACTCTACCCCCTTCCTTCTTACATCCAGCCCTCTCCACACAGGCATAACCCATACAACATGCTCCTTACCTGTTTGTCTGGAGGACCGTAGAGTAGCGTGTACTGGGGGAGGACCACATCCACGAGCTTCTCCAACTCCTCCGATGTGAAGGCAGGGGCCCTTTCCCCAGACACTCGAGCCATTGTCTCTTCCAGACCAAGGTCACAGCAGCACTTGCTGTGTAGGTCCTCTCCTGTTGAAGATCAGGTATCGAGTGATTCAACAGATAGAAAATGCCGGTCACGTCCATGGCGGTGCGTACCGTCACTGCCGGCGTACATCGTCATTGGCTCCTGGGACCCATAGGGTGCAATGTTAACCAATGCAGCATTGCGCTGCGGTCTTCTACCGCCTACCGCGACGGTGTACAACGCCAGCGCAGTTACCTCACATACCATTGTCCCACTTTAGAGGTTAGGCAGTCGCCATTTCAGGGGCCCACATGGCTTCATTTCCAACTGCGTCACACATACCTAGGCCTAGACTCAACACACATGCAGGCAACCTTTTGTGAATGATTGGTGTTCTGGGTAAACTGTGGGTAAGTACCTCTGAGTTGTTTGACTCTGTGCTCGCTGTTGTCCTTCATAGGCACCGTCTGCTGGGACATGTGAGGAGATGGCGACATCCTCCGGTGTACCGACCGTTGGTGGACCTGTCGACAATGGAGGAGCGACATGTGATTATCAGATACAGGCTTGACCGTGCCACAATCCAGGAACTGTGTACCCAGTTGGAGCCTGCCCTGATGTCAGCAATCCGCCATCCCACAGGAATCCCTCCTCAAGTGCAGGTGCTGTCAGTGCTCCATTTCCTTGCAAATGGGTCATTTCAAACAACAGTGGCCATAGCATCAGGGATGTCCCAGCCCATGTTTTCCAACGTATTGTCCAGAGTGTTGTCTGCCCTTCTGAAACACATGCGGAGCCACATCGTTTTCCCTCAGGAGGTGGATTTACCTACAGTGAAAGGTGATTTCTATGCCCTGGAACACATCCCCAACATCATAGGTGCCATTGATGGGACCCATGTGGCTTTGCCCCCCCCCCCACAGGAGTGAACAGGTGTACAGAAACCGGAAGAGTTATCATTCGATGAATGTACAGAAGGTATGTTTGGCAGATCAGTACATCTCCCATGTGAATGCCATGTTCCCTGGCTCAGTGCATGATGCCTACATCCTGTGGAATAGCAGCATCCCTTATGTGATGGGTCAACTCCAGAGGCACCGTGTGTGGCTATTAGTTGAGCACCTGGAGGCAAGACAGTGGGAATGGTTGTCTGGGTATATCCCTCCAGGTTAGTGCGTTGTCCCTCACCTTTTGCAGGTGACTCTGGTTACCCCACCCTGTCATGGCTACTGACCCCAGTGAGGAATCCCAGGACAAGGGCAGAGGAACGCTACAGTGAGGCCCATGGGCGAACTAGGAGGGTGATCGAACGGACCTTCAGCCTCCTGAAGGCCAGGTTCCGGTGCCTCCATATGACAGGTGGATCCCTATTCTACTCACCAAAGAAGGTGTGCCAGATCATCGTGGCCTGCTGTATGCTTCATTACTTGGCTTTGCGACGACAGGTGCCTTTTCTGCTGGAGGATGGTCCAGATGGCGGTGTTGTTGCAGCTGTGGAGCCTGTGGACAGTGAAGACGAGGAAGCAGAGGAAGAAGACATGAACAACAGGGACTCAGTGATCCAGCAATATTTCCAGTGAGACACAGGTAAGAGTACAGACCTGCCTACTACATGTACTTTAACACTACTACCTCTCTACTGTGTGTCGTTTTCACCCAGTGTATGGTCACTGAGTTGTCACTTTCCCTTATGATTTCACAGATGTGGGTCCTACTGTGTGACATCTGCTTAGATTCCTCATGGACTTGAGCTGTGTGACATAGGTATGTTGACATTACAATTGAAAGAGCATTTTGACACTGTAATTGCTAATACACTATTTCAAAATCACAGGCAGACTCCAGATTGTTTTGTGCTTTAAGTGTGTTTATTTAAGTGCTCAATATTGGAGGGGGTAGTGAAATGGTGAGGGGTCATGGCGGAGGAATGTCCATGGCAGAGTCCAGTCTATTTGTCTCACAGGTGCATTGCCCATATGGGCATAGGAAGTGGAGCTGGGGCAGTTTAAGTATGGACAGGGTGACAAAGTGGGACAGTAGGATGACAATCAGGGTGGTCTCATTTCTTGGCGGGGGTCTTGGCATCGTGCTCTGTCTTTGTCCTGGATCTCAGGGACCGTTTGCGGGATGGTTCTCCCTCTGCAGGGGGAGAGGTGCTGGTGTGGTGGTCCTGTGGCGGTGCCTCCTGTCCACTAGCGCCGGCAGAGGTGGTGGGCAGTTCATCGTCCATGCTAGTGTCAGGGGCCCCTTGTAGTGTCACAGTGTCCCTCCTGGTGTTGAGTACCTCCTTTAACACCCCTACGATGGTGACCAGGGTGGAATTGATGGCTCTGAGTTCCTCCCTGAAACCCACATACTGTTCCTCCTGCAGGCGCTGGGTCTCCTGAAACTTGGCCAGTACCATTGCCATCGTCTCCTGGGAGTGGTGGTAGGCTCCCATGACGTTGGAGAGGGCCTCGTGGAGATTGGGTTCCCTGGGCCTGTCACACAGCAGCCCTCCCAGTTTCCCTGTGCTCCTGGGCCTCCGTCCCTTGGACCGTGTGCCCACTACCACTGCCCCCAGGTCCCTGTTGTTGTTGGGGTGGTGGGTTATCCTGGGTTCCTGTAGTGGTGGACACACTGCTGATTGACGTGTCCTTGGGACAGAGGTATGGGCCCGCTGGGTGGGTGCTGTGCTGGTGTTTCCAGAGGGGGGAAGCTCTGTGGTGGCCTGTGACTGGGTGAGGGGAACCGACTGTCCCAAGGTCCCCGATGGACCGGGCTGGCTTCAGGCAAGATGTAGCATATTCGAAGTGCTGGCATTAGGTGAGACCGTCTCTGGAAGAATCTTGTGCAACAATCTGGGTGGAGGACTTCTCCTCACAAGTGGTCAAGTGGTAATTTTTATACATTAAGGGGGTCATTCTGACCTTGGCGGTCCATGACCGCCATGGCGGAGGGCGGCGGAAGCACCGCCAACTGGCTGGCGGTGCTTCCTGGGCGATTCTGACCGCGGCGGTAAAGCCGCGGTCAGAAAAGGGGAGCCGGCGGTTTCCCGCCGGTTTCCCGCTGGCCCAGGGAATCCGCCATGGCGGCGCTGCTTGCAGCACCGCCATGGGGATTCCGAGCGCCTTCCCGCCAGCCTGTTTCTGGCGGTGTCCACCGCCAGAACCAGGATGGAGGGAACGGGTGCCGTGGGGCCCCTGGGGGCCCCTGCACTGCCCATGCCACTGGCATGGGCAGTGCAGGGGCCCCCTAACAGGGCCCCACAAAGATTTTCACTGTCTGCTGTGCAGACAGTGAAAATCGCGACGGGTGCCACTGCACCCGTCGCACCCCTTCAACTCCGCCGGCTCCATTCCGAGCCGGCTTCATTGTTGAAGGGGCTGTCCCGCTGGGCCGGCCGGCGGTCTTCTGGCGGTCGCCCGCCGGCCCAGCGGGAAAGCCGGAATGGCAGCCGCGGTCTTTTGACCGCGGAGCGGTCTTTCGGCGGGAACCGCTTGGCGGGCGGTGACCGCCGACCGCCGCGGTCAGAATGACCGCCTAAATCTTATCAGAAATTTGAATTTTTGACATAGGTTTAGAAATTTCTGACATAGATTATGTGCACCAAGGTGTGTGTCACAAACGTTTCCTTATGAACATATAAGGTAAAAGGACATCAATTCAGACTTCACTATTTTGGTTTTATGTCTGTATATGTTCTTACTTAACCTTGACATGGTAAAAAGTAGACATTTAACCCAGATGAATGTCGCATCAGGTGTTACATCTATGTCATTAGTCAAATGACAAAATGCTTTCTCAGTGCTTAGAAAGATAAGGTCAGATGACATCTGAATCAAAGGGCAGACATAATAATGATTTTGTATTAATTGGGCAAGATGGAGACTTCCATTGCCTATGATTTAGATGGCGACTTCCATTATTCAAGAAGGAGTCAGGTGTACATAAAATGGAGTCTTACTTTAGGGCTTTATGTCACCTTTAGGAAGACAACAATTTAGTGTTTTCAAGGACACAGGTAAATGTGACATACAAATTGAATAAAGTTGGGGCCAAGCCACACCCCTGTTTGGGCCCATACTCTTTTTTTTTATCTGAGTGGACTATCACCATCCTTTAATTGAATAAGTACCAAACTATATGTGTAGAAAGCCTATAGTGGTGTGCCTGCTTAAGGGCTGCCTCCTAAACCCCTGGTGGCTCCTGTGGGAAAACCACAGTACAGATGGATTCCTGCTGGAGGCCTGCATCATCAATATTCAGGAAATGCCTTTGGGGGCATTTCAACTTACCTATAGTTCTTTGGAGTCTGGGCCTTCTGGCAGCCTCCAGCTTGTGCATTTTGCAGCTTACCCTCTCTAAATGGAGTAGAGGGTAGGAGTCAGTATTTTCCTTTTACTTTTTAACCTATATGAAAAGGAGGGATATCACTTTTCTAAGAGTCTGTAGGAGTATTTTAGGGAAGTGAAGTCCAGACATGGTTTTCCTCATACCGTCATGTAGTTACAAGATTGAAGGGCACTCTGTTTTCCATTTCTTTTTCCCAATCTTCATTACCTCCTGTCATTTTAATTCTATGTAATTTCCTTTTCCTGTTGATACACTATTTAAGGATTTCCTTTCTTCTTTATCACTGCCTTGCATGGAAGCCGAGGGATTCCATGTTCCCCTGTAGTGTAATTTTTGTCCTGATTTTTTTCATTGAGGCTTTTTGAGAACCTTCAGTCTAGTCTTCATCCATTTACCATCAACTTCCCAGACTTCAAGGTTGGGAGTCTTTAGTATTCCCCCTCGGTGAGATGTTTGTACTGCTGGCTTTTCTTCCACTTACAACGCTTCCTGCAGACACCTGTCTTTCACACATTAAGCGTAGTGTGAGAAGGCCTTGTGGCTTCAAAAGGGAATCATCTTTACCTTGGACAGAATCCAGAACTGGAACAAATGTCAGAGGCTAGTCCTTGACATTTAGATACGTGAGTAAGCCCTGTTGAACACATTTTAGAGAGCATTTCTTATGGACTATTTCTGCTGGTTGATCTAACGCTGTTGAATAATTTATTAAACAGCAACAGAGAGTGGTCATTGACCTCATAGCTGTGGGCACACTGTACCCCTAAAATCTGCACTGAGAATGTTGGGTGGATCGGGGACAGTGTTAACCTCAAATCACAAAGTAATGTGTCCCAGAGATAAGGTTCCAAACAGTATCTCAAAACACAGTCAATATAAGAACTGACTCAAAAAGTGAGCTCTAGAGCGGAACTGAGAAAGACCTTAAAGGTTTGCTACAAGATTCAGAAGGTACAATACAGCATAAACTCACTGCTATGCAGATTCAAAGAAATAGGAACAAGTGCAGAATAATAGGCACCATCATAAACAGACTGAGGGCCTGATTTAGAGCTCAGCTGATGGGTACTCTGTAACAAAGATGACAGATATCCTGTCCGCCAAAATCTAAATCCCATAGGAAATAATGGGGTTTAGATTTCAGCAGATGGGATATCCGTCACCGTTGTGATGAGTAACCCTTCAACCAATGTCTAAATCCGCCTCTAATTCTCAAATATGCAGCAAAAACATTAAGAAATCTGGCAGCATCTCCAGTAAAGACCAAAAAGATGTAGCTCACCCCCATAGTCAAAGGGTTATTTAGCCATTTTCTCCATAAGAAAGCATTAAGACTGCAAAGTCATCATGGTGTGACCAAAGAATTACATTTTCAACAAATCAGTTTACAGACTTATGAATCTTCATACAACCCTGTCACCTTAGCACTATCCCACTACATGAATATTGAATTGATTCAGTCCTTCTGACCTAATGTCATACCGAGGTGTCAGAACAAATTAGTTTCGTAAACAAGAGTGAACCATTGTGAATGAATGCAATACGACATGCAAACGGAAGGTCCATGAAAATAGTAACAACGCTTCAGGCCATTTTCAAAAACAGTGTCATTCAGGAGTAAACAAATCCTCATCTTGTTGCATGTAGTGAGACACAGAAATATAACCAAAGAATAAACTTGATATTGAGACATCCATTGTGGACCAGATAGCGTTGAGGCCTAATTAAGGGCACCAAATGCAAATGTAACAAGGTAATGGATTGAATGCTTGAATTAATCTCAGCCACTGGCAATCACTTATGGCCACACCCCAAACCATTGTTTTATGCCCACCAGGCCACCTCAGTTTGGAACCACCCATATTCAAATCAGTTTTGACCTTGCTCCTCATGTGAACAGTCCAACCCCAAATGCCATGTCAGTTTCCCCCTAAACTGGAACACTAGCAACTCAGGAACGTTTTTTCCCTCATTAGTGCCCTTCAGTCAGATGCAGTTTGGTTCCATTGGCACAGTGAGACAAGGACCCACATCTGGGCATAGCCGGTGCACTTAGGCCATCAAATGCAAAAGCAACACAGCAATGGATGGGATGCTTAAATTAATCTCAGTCACTGGCAATCACACAGGCAGCATCCTAATCTATTGTTTTTCACCCACCATGCCACCTCAGTTTGGACCCAGCCATATGCAAATCAGTTTTGACCCTGTTCATCATGGAAACAGTTCAGTCTGAATTGACAGGTCAGGTCCTCTATGGACCAGAACACAAGAAACCCAGGACTGGTTTCAACCCTATTAGGGCTGTTGAGCCAAGCATAGCTTGGTTCTAGTGACACAGTGAGCCTAAGAACCACATCAGGGCATATCTAGTGCATTTAGGGCATTAAATGCAAAAGCAAAAAGGTGATGGATGGAATCCTTAAATTAATATCAGCCACTGGCACTCTCTTGGACTGTGTCCCAATCCAATGATTTTTCACCCACACTGCATCTTCAGTTCGAAACCAGCCAAATGCAAATCAGTCTTGGCCTTTCTCTTGGGAACAGTCCAGCCCGAACAGCCAGGTTAGGTCCTCCCTGAACTGAAACACAAGAAATCCAGAACCGGTTACATGCTTATTAGGGCTCTTCAGCCAAGTATAGCTTGATTGCAGTAGCACAGTCAGCCCGGGAGTCCCAAGTCTGGGCATATCCGGCGCAGTTAGGAAATCAAATACAAAAGCAACAAAGTGATGGATGAAATGCTTGAATTAAACTGAGCTGTTGGCCATCGCTTGAGCGGCATACCAATCCATTGTTTTTTGCCCACCATGACACCTCAGTTTGGACCTCTCCATATGGGTCTTGACCCTGCTCCTCATGAGAACAGTCCAAAATGCCAGGCCAGGTCCTCTTTGAACCAAAACACAAGCATCCCAGGACGTGTTTCACCCTTATTAGGACTCTTCAGCCAGGTATAGCTTGGTTTCAGTGGCACAGTGAGCCCGGGAACCGTGGCTGGGCCTACCAACGCACTTAGGGTGTCAAATACAAAAGCAAAAAGGTGATGTATGGAATGCTTCAATTAATATCAACCACTAAAAATCGCTCAGGCAGCATACCAATCCATTTATTTACCCACCATTCCAGCTCAGTTTTGACTCATCCATAAGCAAATTAATCATGACAGTGCGCCTCATGGCAACAGTCCAGCCCAAACTGCCAGGGCAGGTCCTCCCTCAATGGGAACAAAAGCAAGACAGGGTTAGTTTTGCCCTTATTAGGGCTCTTCAGCCAGGAATAGCTTAGTTCCAGTGGGTTCCTGGGTTGCTTGTGTTCAGGTTCAAGGAGGACCTGACCTTGCAGTTCGGGATGGATTGCTCCTGAGAGACGGTTAAAGACTGATTTTCATATGGTTGGTTCCATACTGCGGTGGCATGGTGGGTGAAAAATCATTGGATTGGGATGTGGCCTGAGAGATTGTCAGTTGCTGAGATCAATTCAAGGATTCCATCCATCACCTTGTTGCTTTTGCTGTGTATGCCCAGATGTGGTTCCTCTGCACATAGTCACTGGAACCAATCTATACCCTGCTGATGTGCCCATAACAAGGGCAAAACTGGTCCTGGGTTGCTTCTGTTCCAGGTTCACTGAGGTCCTGGTCTAGCTGTTTGGACCTTGACTGTTCCCACTGGGGCAGGGTCAAGGCTGATTTGCATATAGCTGGGTCCAAACTGAGGTGTCATGGTGTGCAAAATATCGATTGTCTGGGGTGCGTCCCTGAGTGATTACCGACTGAGATTAATTCCAGTATTCCATCCATCACTTTTTGTATACTTTAGTTTGAGGCCTAACTAAGGCCTAGTTAGGGCAAGCCAGGAAAACACACTTTAACATGTCATAGCAAATTTATTGCAATTAGATTAGCTCCATGTCTCTATGCACATGTGAGTTCAAGGGTAGATTAATTGCTCTGTACACTTTTAATAATGCACATTTTGATTTAAAAGCACAAAAGTTCCAACACAGCTTTTTCACCTAAAACTGTTAGTGCTAGAGTGTTGTCTGTTGTTAATGCCCCTTTTCTAAATCCTGATTAATCGACAGGTAGTAGATTATTTTCTTCTATCTAGGTAATGGCATGATTCAGTAAGAAACTGAACTGAACTTGCCCTCACAGGCTAAGAGTGTGCTTAAACGATAATTTCCCAGTTCATATTCCCTTTTGAAAAAATTGGAAGCAGCACATTGCCCTTCCAGAAATCCATCGTTAGACCAGTATGGGTGGCTGCCTCTTATAATGGAAGCAGTCTATTTGCCCAGAAGTGCGGTTCAGGCTTTAAGATCGCTGTAGGTATCCCATCGGAGCTAGGTGCTTTTAAATGCCTTACCGACTTTTAACGTTGTACACGCACCTCCTCTGATTTAGTACATTTGATTTCGTCCCCGACATGTAACTCTGTCCCATGCAGAGTGGTGTAGCTTTTTGCCATAAAGCATACATTTGTTACCAACTTGGGTTCGGTCCTTATTCAACATGGAAATGGGGACCCACACGTAGATTTTTATCTGGTAAAACCAGATCTGCACATTGCTCCCCACTAAAGGCAGCATGGCTAGTAATATGAAAGTGTGGGGATGGGACATTACTGTTCTGGATCTCTAATTCCAACACTGACCTACTTGTACTCAGGCTCCAAGTCTACCTTTATAACAGAAGACAACAAATATGTCCATAGTGCTTGTCCCTAGAACAGTCCTTAGGGTTAATGTAGGTCATGGGTTGTCGAGTTCTACAAACCTTTCTCATTTAATAAGAGCCCTCTCTGTCTATCCTTAACGCCTCTTGAGATTATCGGCAAATCGCCACAATATCGCTCTTGCACTGAATTTGTAAGAATTGTGCCTCATCTGTTCTGCTAATTTATTGATTATGACTTTGAAGATCAAGCACAACAAAAAAATGCTTACGTTTGGTGGTGGGAGCTTTTACCTATTCAAGGGTTAAACTAGATGTTGTATCTGTCCGGACAGTGAAGGTTACATTGAAGAAGGAAACTTTGATAATGTGTAAAAAATGCATGTACCCGGTATCTGGAAAGGATTAATCTGACATTCAGCCTCGGAATTACAGACTGGTATTTCACAAGTGTTAATGGGGTGGCTGATCGAGAGACCATTTAATGCAATGGAAACCCCAGCCTTTTGTATTTTAGTTATCACATAAGGCTGCAGTTTAGTGTGATCATTCCCGTGGTAATTGACACATTTCCCAATTAGCCTCAAGAAAGGCGAATTCAAGAGGCATTCCAAGTTTCTGAAAGTGTGATGTGGGAAGTGAGCCGCAGCAACAAGCAGTGAATTTCACTACATTGTCTTCTTAATCAAAGCTATTTTTTCCCTATGCTGACTGTCCCACTTCAAAAACACATGAATTAAAAAACCGACGGGAACTTTGAAAGATGCTTGTTTTAGTTATGAAGATTGCACAACAGAATCAATAGTTCATTTTTCTACCACATTTTAGCCTCATATTGTCCTGGTTCTTTCGGAATCATGCCCCATAGATTCTGGCTCTAATGGCCAGAGAGTCAGTGATTTGTTGGCGGGACCGGTGAGGTGAGGATGAGTCCTTGTGATTGTGTACTTGACGAGTTAATGAAATGGCTTTGTCAATAAGCAAAAGAGAAGTCACTTCACCATTTACTTTGTAGCTATTGCTTTGCTTACCGTTGCCTCGTTGTTAGGATTAAAGCTGACATTCCTCTTTTATTCCGTGTTTGATTGTTTGACCACAGAGGCATGTCGTAATCCACACATCAATAGCAGCTCTTCAATTCAGACAGACACAGCTGTCAAAGTGGACTTTGGCGTCTTTCCATATCCTTGTTTTATCCCTTTTTAAGGTTATGGAATATTCACTGTCATTTGTTTGGTTCTGGGTATTCCTTAATCTTCTAAACTTAACAAACATATGCTAAGCCTAAGTGTGAAGACTTTTACGGAACAGTGGAGTTTATTTTGCAATTTGCCACTTCTGAAATTGAAGGATTCCAACCGACCACCTTGTCAATTAAAATATTTGCTAGTTCAAGTGATTATAGAAAAGTTTTGTGCTGGGTCTGCTGTTTATTCCCTCTGAGACGTATAGGTTTATTTTGTTTCTCTCTGTCCTTAAAGAAAGAGCACATTTCCTGGTGAGCAGCCCAAAACATATTAGTCTGCAGTCGATGTGGCATATATATTGATAACGATGACAATTGCAGCACTTCCGATGTACGGTCACCATAATTTGGGCCAAGTAGAGAGTTCTGTAGATCATCTAATGACATTTTCGGAGCATTACACACTTACAGAAGATTTCTCTTTTCGAATTTAAATTAGTTTGTAACGGAGCAGATTCTGAGAAGTCTGGAAAATATCTGAACAAAGTTTGTGGTCAAATAATATTGACAAACCTTCGTTTAGTGCACTTTGAATAGCGATTGGTCAACTCAAGGCCGATTTAAGCATCGTCATATGTGTTCGATTGTATGGTGGAAATTTAATGTGCTTCATTCTACTTTCTCTGGAGCAATCTGTAGATTTTTGATCAACCTATTTACAACTCCATCCCTTTTGCTTCTGCTAACGCGTCCCTCAATCTTTTGACCCGGTGGAGAGAAACCGTAGGACGAGATAGCTAATCAATATATCAATCAATATATCAATAATGTCATCAATATTTATCACAACAATACATTTTACTTTAGTCAGAGTCATTGATCAAATTGGCAACGCAACCATGACCTTCCAGCCATGAATAACCACACCAGTTAATATAATGTTATGAGTTTTATTCCCTATTAGTTACAATCTAAGATTAAGGGGGTCATTCTGACCCCGGCCGGCGGCGGAAGCCGCCGGCCTGGCTGGGACCGCCAGAATACCGCTGTGCGGTCAAAAGACCGCCGCGGGTATTCTGGGTTTCCCGCTGGACTGGCGGGCGACCGCCAGAAGGCCGCCCGCCAGCCCAGCGGGAAACACCCTTCCATGAGGATGCCGGCTCCGAATGGAGCCGGCGGAGTGGAAGGTGTGCGACGGGTGCAGTTGCACCCGTCGCGATTTTCAGTGTCTGCATTGCAGACACTGAAAATCTTTGTGGGGCCCTGTTACGGGGGCCCCTGCAGTGCCCATGCCACTGGCATGGGCACTGCAGGGGCCCCACAGGGGCCCCACGACACCCCATACTGCCATCCTGTTCCTGGCGGCCAAAACCGCCAGGAACAGGATGGCGGTATGGGGGTCGGAATCCCCATGGCTGCGCAGCAAGCTGCGCCGCCATGGAGGATTCCCCAGGGCAGCAGGAAACCGGCGGTACACGCCGGTTTTCCGTTTCTGACCGCGGCTGTACCGCCGCGGTCAGAATGCCCATGGGAGCACCGCCAGCCTGTTGGCGGTGCTCCCGCGGTCGTTGGCCCTGGCGGATTTTACCGCCAGGGTCAGAATGACCCCCTAAGTGTGTCAATCTCAAAGCCAAGAAACACAACAGCATAGTTACGATATGGCAACTTTGATAAGATTTCAATAAGGCAAAAATCATAAACATTAGAATAGAACATGGCGTGAACATAGATCAGAGTATGGCAGAGTATTGATATCACGTCAGTTCAACAAAGCATTGTCTCAGTTGTTTGTCTATTTGCGTCAGTTTGATGATCACCTGTCTTAACCACTAATTAGCATTGGCATGTTGGGCTTCATGCAAAATAATTTAGAACACCAATTTGGAAAACATCTAGCTATGGTCTCTGTCAAAAGCAAGCAGTTGGTACCTAGAAAGGAAAAGCAAACAGACAAATTACAATTACATTGTCATAATTACCCTCCAGAGATTAGGTCAGCGCACAGGTTCAGTCTTCGTCTTCAGGACATCAGTCAAATCGCCATCAGTCATGATTTAATTAAAAGGGCGGAAAGGGACACTTCCCTCATAAGGAGGAAAGTGTAAATGGGCAGTCTAAGGGCAAGGATGATTCTTTCAATAAGTCTCAAGTCACCAAACAGAGTGACAGAGTTTCTGGATAAAATCAATAGCATTCCCTACCTAATTCTCTTGACCTTTCTGTGACATGAGTTTTAATCCCTTTTTCTTAGTACTTTCCCCCAAAATTCTATTGGACATTTACTATACCCCACTATCTTTAACCTATCAATTTTAACATTTGGTAATCCCAATTGTCACCCCACATTAATTCACGGGTCTTTAATTGGTCTTCATAATTGACGTCTTCAGAGGTGGCACATCCGGCGCTACTTCATTCTGTGGCACGTCTTTTGGGTCAGCAGATTCATTGTCCATCGGTCTAAGTGACCTTGTACATTTCATTAATCTACATTTGTTTCAATTTACTCATAACTTTTAAACCAAGGCACCGAATATGTGCTTGGGAACGGATTTAACATGGTTACATTCAACTTCCAAGTTTTAAAGAAAAAGAACATTTGCAGGGTCATGGCCCCTTGCGAGTCAGCACACTAGAAAAACAGAAAAATGCATTTAATATAAGAGCTGGGCAGCTAAAACCCGCAGCTCACGCTAACTTAAGGCCTATAAAGATTTTCAATACAGATTCAACAGTACAAATGTTAATATAAGCTTAATTGATCATAACTTAAATATTTTATTCATCATTATTAGTTTGCGTATACACTGGTGGCCATTCTTCGTGGTCACAATTCAGGTGCGCGTTTAAGCAAATCGCTATTATTATAGTTTTCTATGCAGCATCATCACACATTGATATAAACATTTCATTTTAATATAGGTTATGTAGGCTACACTCTCTCAGTCCCTCCTCTGATGACGCTCGTCATCACACAAACCTTTCCTTTAACTTTTCATTTAATTTTTCACTTTGCGCATTTCAACATCTTGTCCCTTGTGTGAGCTTTCCCAAAGCTCATTGAACATTTTCTCTCTTTCACTTTCTTCATTTCTCCTGGTTCTTTTGGTCCAATTTCTTTTAATTTTATCATTAATCTTGCATGCCCCACATAGTCCTAATAGACAGGCCAGAACAATTAAGAGACCCCCTAGTATTTTTGAAAGTACCCCGTTCCAAATATTGGTAAACCAGATTCCCACTCTAGCAACTCCTTTTCCAAATTTCTCCCACACTCCAAGTTCCATCAAATCCTTCAAATCTGCACTATCTCTAGTTAGGTTAGTAAGCATACCTCTAATCTTTTTACTATTGTCTGAAATGAATGAGCAACAATGACGCTCGTTGAGCATCTTGCAGGCCCCTCCACTCTTTGCTAAAAGAATGTCTAAAGCAAGCCGATTTTGAAGAGTCATAGCTCTTTCTGCAGCAAGTTCAGTATCCATCAGGAGTATAGCCCCTGTAAAATTTGTTAGCATGTTATCCACAATAGTAGACAACTTTTGAATCTTCATAGAATTCAAGATAACCCCTACTGAAGGGATTGTAGCTCCAAAGATATCACCAATGACAGCAGCCACTGATTCTCGTTTTTGTCTAGCATGTTGTAATTCAGACGTTTTAGGTATTTGCTTTAAGTCATCAATCTGGTAAATCTTTGGGAAAACTATTCCCAAATAACATGTCCCATACCATCCCTTAGGAGGCGGTAATAAGCATTAAGTCCACAGATATAATAGATCCCAGGGATCGCTGGATCCTGTCCATTCAACATAAATGTCCATTTACTCTGAAACAAAAACACATGTCTACATTCACTCGTTCCCACAAACAAATTGTACTGCTCAGATTTCGGCCTATATGTACAAAGCCTACCTACATGTAATGCATCTATAGCTAGTTTGCCTTGCGTTTTGATGGCGGTGTAAGCATAATCATTTGCATATGTGCGTTTTTCTAGTCCCTTTTCTAATCTTTCTTTTAATGCTTTGCGTCTATCATCAGTGTGATCTAAGAAGCTTTTCTCTACAGGTGACAGCAAACAGGTCAGATTGTTGCGATGTGCATAAGCAGTTCCAAATGTAAGCGTCAGCTCAAAGAATCCTCTAACTATTTTTATATCATGCTCCTTAGCTCGCTTGTTCAGAAATTCAATCACAGGCACAAAAGAAAACACAACATCCAGATTTGAATAAAAGTATTGCACATGCTCTTGATTATAGAATCTGTTTAGTAGCAAACTACAGCTAATCCCGTATGTTAGAAGAAGGCTATGATAGGTAACCCCTTCTTGCACAGATGAAGGAATCTAGGTACACACATAACAGTCTTTTGCATCCATGGTCTCGACATACTCATTCAGCAAGTGATAGAAGTGATAGAAGACATTAGTAGAAAGTTCCCCTTTTGAATTAGTTCCCTCATGCAAGTGTCTTGCATCCTGCTCAAACCTCTCCCATGGTGTTAGGGTTTTGAAGTAGCGTTAATAGTCTTTTTATCCAACCACGGCATTCCCACAATCACTCCCACAATTACTATTGCACACACAATACCTATTATAAGGCTTAACCAACCACACACCTTAGTTTTCTTGTTACTACCTCTATTATAAGCCATGTCTGTATAGAATCAGATAGCAGAATAACAATCAACTCGAGGATGATATAGAACTCTTTTTCTCTCTTGCTCTTTGCATGTATTTACAGCGTTTTCACTCGCTCCAGGACCCCTTTGTCAAATCAGGTTAGCAGCTTGTCATAATCAGGTTTCTCAAAGTCAAATCAGGTTCTAATGTCACATCCGGTCATTTATAGGTCTCTTTCTCTCAGTCTTCAGTTTTGATTTTTAACAAAGTATTTTCTTTGAGTTAATTCAGGTACCGTAGTATTGACCTGGTACTTCTCGACCAAACCAGAATGCTAGGAATTCTTGTTGCCATTCAGATGTTGTAGCATACGCCCATTCAGGTCCTGTATATCTTCTGTTTGCGACTCTCTTTCTTTTCAATCTGCGTTCACCTTGCAGTTCTCCTTCACTTAGATCTTCCACTCGGGATGTATCAGTTTCTTCTGTTATTGTTTCATCTGGCATACTTCTTATTCTTAAAACTGGTTTCTCTGGCGAGTTATCACCCTTATGCGTCTTCTTTCGATTTGTCTTTTCAGGACGCTGGACAGCACTCTCCTCTTGTAATATGGTGTTTTCACTTGATGGACATTTCAACAGCCTCAGGGGATGCTGGTACACTTTGATCTCTTTCTATTATTTCCCCTTCTTTTTCTTCTTCTTCTTCTTGATCTGTAACAGGTTCGAGTTCTAACCCGTATCCGTCTACTTTTGGGAGAACCTCTCCTTGACTTAGTTCTCCTGCCGCCTCTACTGAGATAGGCACTCTGTCACCTCTCTCGAACTCATTCACTGTTTGAGGGATGAGGCTGTTCTCAGTGGGCTCTCCTGCAGTCTCAGTTCCCTCTTGGCTGCTTTCTGGCCCTGAGACTTCTCTTCCTGGAACTGTTGTGCCGGAAACTTCAAGTTCCTCGTCAGTTGGGCACGTTACCTCCTTTGTGTGATTGGCATTTATCCAATTTGGAACGCCTGCACATTTCACAGCAGTAGTTGTTGTCAAGATTACTTGATACAGCCCTTTCCAGCGCGGCTCCAAACACGACTTTCTCACGTGCTTCTTGACAACCACCCAGTCACCGGCCTGTAGGGTGTGACCTGGATCTCCAATCGGTGGCAATGTGTTAGCCTCTACCTGGTGAGAGAAAGAGCGAATCACATCAGCCAAACCTTTGCAGTAGTCCAACACCATATCATCTGTGATATTCACTAGAGCATTTGCAGGTACTGCTGGCAACCTCATAGCTCTGCCCATGAGGATCTCATGGGGGGACAGTCCTGTCTTCTTATCAGGGGTGTTCCTCATTGACATCAGCACTAAGGGCAAGGCATCTGGCCATTTCATATTGGTAGCTGCGCACATCTTTGTCATTCTTGATTTCAGAGTACCATTCATTTGCTCTACTAGTCCTGATGCTTCAGGGTGGTAGCTACAATGCAGCTTTTGTTCGATGTCTAGTGCGGCACACAGAAGTTTAATCACCTCACTGTCGAAGTGTCTGCCCCTATCTGATTCTATAGAGACCGGAAACCCGAACCTTGGTATTAGTTCCCTAGGTAGCAGCTTTGCAACTGTGAGACTATCATTTCTACGTGTGGGGTAGGCTTCAATCCAGTGACTGAAAACACACACAATCACCAACACGTACTTCAATCATCGACAGACAGGCATCTCAATGAAATCCATTAGCATTTTGCTGAATGGACCACCAGCTCTCCCAATGTGGCTCAAAGTTACCACAGTCCCTTTTCCGGCATTCATCTGTTGACAGATGATGCACCTGTGACAGGTAACCTCTGCGGCATGTCTGAACTTTGGGTTAAACCAATCGATTTTGAATGACCTGATCATTGCATCTCTCCCAAGGTGAGCCTTTCTGTGATATAACCTTGCGAATTGTGACAGAAGACTGTTTGGCAAAACTAATTTCCCCTCCTCTGAGACCCACAAATCGTCAGCCCTCTGTACACATTGCATTCTTTGCCAGGAACGTTTTTCCTCTTTGCTAGCACGACCCTGTAATGTTTTCAGCTCATCTAGGGTATCAACCGCCCTTAATGCAAGGTTCATACATGTATCATTTTCAGTTTGCGGTAACAATTCCCACTGTTCCTTGAACGATATACAGTTCAATGCGCAAAACCTTGCGACTTGATCTGCATAACCGTTTCCCATGGACACAAAGTCTTGTGACTTAACGTGAGCATTGCATTTCACCACAACAATTTCAAGAGGTAACTGAACCGCATGTAACAAATCCTTTATTTGTTCACCATTTTTCACAGGAGAACCAGAAGAGGTCATGAAACCTCTCTGCGACCGCAGTTGGCCGAAATCATGTACAATTCCGAATCCATATCTGCTATCAGTATAGATAGTGACTCTCAGATTCACAGCTGCGTGGCATGCTTTGGTAAGGGCAATTAGCTCTGCCACTTGTGCGGAAAACACTTTCTCGAGTCAGGAAGCTTCAATGATACCAGCTATGGTACATATAGCGTAACCAGCTCTCAGTGTTCCGGCGGAATCTCTCAAACAAGATCCATCAACAAACATAATGCAATCATTTTCCTTTAACTGTGTATCTTGAATATCAGGTTGTGGTTTGGTACATAATTCTGTTACCTCAAGACAATCATGTTCAAATTCTTCTTCATTATTGACTTCAGTACTTTCAGCAGGAAGTAGAGTTGCCGGGTTTAACACAGTACATCGTTTCAGAGAAACATTTGGTGACCCCAGTATAATTGTCTCATATTTGGTAAGTCGAGCATTTGTCATGTGCTGGGTTTTTGGTTCGAGTCAACAAGATTTCAACTGACTGCGGAACCATTACTGTTAGGGGGTATCCCATCACTATGCCTTCACATTGCGTAAGACTCTGACCAACTGCTGCAACTGTGCGCAAACAACCTGGTAAGGCTGCTGCAACCGGGTCCAAGGTAGCTGAAAAATACGCTACAGGGCGATTTGCACCTCCATGGACCTGTGTCAAGACAGACAAAGAACAAGCATCACGTTCATGACAAAACAGTAGAAAAGGCTTCGTATAATCAGGCATACCTAACGCTGGTGCCCTGCACATGCACTCTATCAATTCCATGAATGACTCAAGCTCTTCTTTGGACAAAGCTATGGTATATGGCTCATCCTTGATCTCTTTACCTGTCAGTTTTATCAAAGGTTTTGAGATAATAGAGAAGTTGGGTATCCACTGGCGACAGTAGCCCACCATTCCCAGAAACATTTTGACATCTCTCTTTGTCATTGGAGGGTTTATTTGCAGAATGGCTGTTATTCTTTCTTTCGATATTCTCCTGGACCCTCTTTCAATCAAATGCCCTTAGTATTTCACCTCTTTCTGACAGTATTGCAGCTTCTTGTGTGACACCTTGTGTCCGTTCTTTCCCAAATGATTCAGTAAGGCAATTGTGTCATATTTACAGTTATCCCTTGTTTTGGATGCAATCAGCAAGTCATCGATGTACTGCACTAGAGTCGAGTTAAAAGGCAGTACTAAGGATTCCAAATCCTTTTTCAATATCTGATTGAAGATGGACGGTGATTCAGAAAACCCTTGAGGAATTCTGCACCAACTGTACACTTATCCAGGAATTTGAAACTGAACAAAAATTGGCTGTCCTCGTGAAGAGGTATCGAAAAGAAGGCTTGTGACAAGTCTATAACGGTGAACCATTCGGCATCACATGGAACCTGAAACATGATCACTGCTGGATTGGGCACTATGGGGCAACATTTTACCACAATCTCGTTTATTTTTCTCAAGTCTTGCACAATTCGGACTTTCCCACAGGGCTTTTTCAGACCCATTATTGGAGAATTACATGGACTGCTCAAAACTTCTTTCAGAACTCCCTGTTTCAGAAAATCTGCAATTATTTGTGACACTTCAATAAGAACATCTTGTGGCGTATGATATTGTGGCACCTGGGGAAACACTGCAATTGGGTTCACTTGTACTTTAACTGGTTTCACACATTTTATCAGTCCCACTTCCTTTACTGTCAGATCCCACACTTTCTCTGTCACAGTTCCCTGTAACTCGACAGGTAGGTCAATCATTGTAAGCATCGGAAACAAGGTAATCAAAGAATAATCCTCATTTGCCGTCCCTGTCTCTTCCTCTGAGAACTGACCTTCATCTCCTTCATCATCACTATTCGTCTGTACTTCGATTCCATCATTGGAACAGGTAATCGAACATTTTGTCTTGCACAGTAAGTCCCTTCCCAATAGGGATACCGGACTTAAATCACAGACTACAAACCTATGCAGTCCCTGGAAGTTGCAGATCTCAACTTGCACTGGATCTGTTATCGGGTTTGTCAGGTACTGGTTTGCTACTCCGACCACCCTTATGGTATGCCCCGAAAGTGGTAGTTTCGGAACCTCCGCACTCCTGACTGTAGAGCGTGTAGCTCCGGTATCGACCAAGAACTAAACTTTGTAACCCATTACCTTCCCCTCCACATAGGGACCCCTCTGGTCTACCTCTAGGGATGCTGCAAGCCTGCACTCTTCACTATCTGAGCTATCATCCGACCATTCTTCATTCATGCCATTTTCACCTTGTAATGGGAATTGCTGTACTGTATTATTTTGACTCATTACCTGACCTGTGACCTGTTGAGGAAGCATCACCTGTTGCTGTCCCATCGGAGCCATTGGTAATTGCATTTGCTGTCTAGGTACCATGGGAACCTGCTGTTGTACTTGCTGCGTTTGTACTGGCTGAACAGGCGGCATTTGCATCTGCTGCATGGGCTGTACCCCTTGCATCTGTACCAGATTATTCTGAAGATTCGGATTTTGATGTCTCAGTTTTGAACCTCTTACATTTGCAATGTACCGACATTGGTGCTTTGTTGAACGACACCATCCTCCACCACATTCGGGCACTCCCGTTTCCAGTGCCCCACGCCCCCGCACACGTGACATGGTGACATCTTTTTCATCCCCTGTGCGTCATTTTGAACCACAGCGGTATTCAAGTCTGGACCGCGATTCATGAACCCTCGGCCACGACCTCTCGGTTGTGCACCATTCATTTGAGGTTGCTGCTGTATCATCTGTTGAATTCCATTTCCCTGTATTCCTGCCTGTGCAGCCCTTATCTGCATCACCATCACTTTCTTCTTGAGCTTTTTCTGCTTTAGCTCAATTTCGTCGCTACAATATTTCGCATACTGCAACACCTCATCAATCGGCTTCGCTTGCCAACAAATCAAATGATTCTTAATCATCTGACTGACCTCTGGTCTCAGCCCTTCAACAAATCTGAACACGAGATGGTTCATGTCCTTCGGCTCCATGGTTTCAGTACCACTGTAATGTTTGAATGCCTTTAACAACCTTTCATAATAAGCATGTATAGATTCCTTAACCTCTTGTGAGGTCCGGTCGGTTTTCTGCCAATCAGTCACTTTCGTGACACCTTTTGTTTCAAAAACTCAATCACTTTATGATAGTACTTCATCACCTCCTCAGAGGGAGCTCTGGTCACCTTAGCCTTGCCGGCTCCTTCGTCGGCCAATCTATCCCTCTCTTACACTCGAGCCACAAATCAGGCGGAACAATGATCTCAAACAAGGTATTCAAGTCTTCCCAGAGACACTTCGCAAGTTTCACAAACCTGTCTGTTTGCTGATACCACTCGATCGGTTTCTCCCTCAATCTGGGATAATCATTAGTAAAGGATAGGATGTCTCCTCTGGACCATGGTACATGTACTGAAACACCACCAGCTGTTTCTCTCATGGGTAGTATTTTTACAGATTCTGTATCGCGTGAGGCTTTGGTCTGACTTGCCCCTGGACTGTCACCTTTTTCCTTATCTCTTTTCTTTGCCCATCTGCCTTCCCATTTTTCCAATGCACCCCAAATTTGTGCACTTTACAATAGTTCCTTTAAATACGCCTTCATTCCAGCAGACCTCATGTGCTCAAAATCTTTCGAATCAAAGTCTAATCTGTAGCTTCTTTTCAAATGTTTAGTGCTCTCAATGTCAATATTGTATTTGTCTGCCAGGTTTGCTAATCTCTGATGCACCTTGACCACTTCTTTGGTAATCTTGGGGCACAGGAATCTCAGTTCTGCTTCAGTGTATGACTCCAATCTGTTTACCCCCATGGTCCTGTCCACTAGTTCAGCAGCTTCTACTCCCAGTCTTACAAAATTTAGGTAGTCATCTTGCCCTAACTTTTCCGGTTCCACTGCAGTCACCATAGTCTTTTGTGAAGTATAAGTCTTTTCTAGCCATTCATTCAACTGTTGCACTGTAAAACCCTGCAGTGAAATGTTCCCTGCATGTATCATTGGTGACTGTGAAGTGTTTGTACTTATCGTCTGTGGAGTTAAAACCCCTAACCCTGTCTGACGCATTGCTTCCAAGGGTGCTTCTACTGGGCTAAGGTCTATTAAGGACCTCGGCTTTTCAACTGCTTGTTCTCCTGGGGCCATTATCTGGGGAGTTCCTATAGACCCTCCTCTTATCGCTTCTTGGGTCATTACTCCCTGGTCACATACACCAGATTTGCCCTGTGCATATAATGGCACTGGTGGACCAACAGTGATTGGTAATGATATTGCAGCAGGTGTCTGACCTGGTCCCAAACTCCGTGGAGCAGTAACTCCATAAGTCTGTTCCAAAGTAGCCGGGACCGGTACTAATGGAGGACCAGCCACTGGGTTATACCCTGGTATCAGTTGTGGTTGCAGCTGGGACAGCAATTTCGGAGTTGACTCAATCTGCACTAACCTTGATTTTGTATATATCGGGTCTGGCGGCACTATCAGATTTGTAGCAGTCTCAAGTACTGGGACGTCTGGATAGATTCTCTGTATCTGCGGTGGAGGTTGCAACTGTATCTGCATGTCTGGCGCAGTGGGTACACTGACACCATTCTGTATTGAAGTCGCATCACTAGCCTGTACCATATCAGTAACTCCCTTCTCCTGCGCCTGGTTCCCAGGACCCACACTAGTGCTTGGAACACTGTCGCTCACCGCATAAGGCGGCGGGCGATCATGTAGTAATCCGTCCATGAATTCTTCATCGTCTGAATCGTCTTCCTCTTCCCAAGGTCTCTTATTCTCTTTAGACTTACTAGAGTCCTTATCTGTTTTACAGGAAGCTTTCTTTCCCTGTGACTCTTCTCCCTGAGCTATTGCTGGGAAAAACTTTAATCCATCAACGATTCTCCGTCTCCACATTTTGTTCTCGTTATCCCACCTAGCTTCTGCATAAGATTTTTCTGCCCTTTTCAACCTTCTCTGGAACCTTTCTTGTCTATGTTTAAGAGCCATCAAATCCCAAATCGCTAAAGCCTCATATTGAGCTGGCCTCAGAGGTGGTTTTTGTGTACTTAACATCCACCTTAAATTCTCTAATACCTTCGGATTGAACGTCCCATGTTCTGGGAAAGCCAAACATCCTTCTTTCTCTGTTAATTTGCGCCACTGTTTCATCCATAAACAAGGCGCGACACACTTCTCCTCCATAACCATGTAAGCTGGAGTACCCTCAGGTGGTGTAGGCTCCATATCAGTTGCCATAATATATGCGTCTCCTTTCAGAGCGCTCTTAAATGCCTTGACAAAATTCATTTTTGCGATTTCCTCTTATTTGTATTTAATCAGAAAGTGACTTAATTCCCAGGACACTCTTCACCCACCTTTCTCAACCTATTGCCTCTCACGGACGGCAGCCAATCCGTGCGCGACCCCCCTCGACAACTGACCTATCTCAGCGCGGCACCACTGACGTCACACTCACACACTGCAGCTGACAAAGTCTTGCAGCTTGTCCGCCCCTAACTGAATCCACACAAACTGATACAAAATTATTGCGAGCACCTTTAATGACAACACAAATCTGCCGGTTTACTACAGGAAGGGTAATACATTTGCTTCAGAACTTTGCAGAGATTTCACTTGAACCCTCTGCCGCTACTCTCTCTTTCTCAGCTCCCGCATACGCAAACAGAATTCGACCCGCAAATTCTACTCTCGACTTGTCAATGGTTCGTCCTAGTGCACTTTAGAACTTGCCAAATCTCCATCGAAGGTTTCACAGATACGTTTTAACTCAAACTTGACTTGCCAACCACGCCCGATTGACCTATTAAACCGTACAGATTGCAACATAAACTCAAGTGTCTCCTACACTTGTCAATATACTCCAGAGTCTTAGACCACAACGGGTCCGTACAAAACAACCAACCACGTGGATAATTTTTTAGCACAAAGCGCCACACTCATGTGAAGTACACCGACTTTCCTACTCTCATACCGCGGAGTACGCCCACTCCTACTAGAAAAATATTTACCTGGCCTAGATACACACAAACTTCACCAATCACCTGCAAAAAGGCATAAGCTGAGCAAGCACAAAACCCTATACCACACACATTATTACACTGAGAACATCCCCAACTCACTTAGGCAGGCTCCGAGATCCCGGGAAAGTCATGGTGAATTTAGAAACACATCATACCTCCAATTTGCATTATCACAGAAAAACAAATTAAACAATGATTCTCCGTCCTAGGGTCCTAAAGAGCCAAAACCGTCGCTCTGCTACCAGAACTGCTAACGCGTCCCTCTATGTTAATTTATTACACATTAGGACTCGTTTTAGGCCAATGAATCTTTTGACCCAGTTGAGAGACACCGTAGGACGAGATAGCTAATCAATATTTCAATCAATATATCAATAATGTCATCAATATTTATCACAACAATACATTTTACTTTAGTCAGAGTCATTGATCAAATTGGCAACGCAACCATGACCTTCCAGCCATGAATAACCACACCAGTTAATAGAATTTTATGAGTTTTATTCCCTATTAGTTACAATCTAAGATTAAGTGCGTCAATCTCAAAGCCAAGAAACTCAACAGCATAGTTATGATATGGCAACTTTGATAAGATTTCAATAAGGCAAAAATCATAAACATTAGAATAGAACACGGCGTGAACATAGATCATAGTATGGCAGAGTATTGATATCACGTCAGTCCAACAAAGCATTGTCTCAGTCATTTGTCTATTTGCGTCAGTTTGATGATCACCTGTCCTAACCACTAATTAGCATTGGCATGTTGGGCTTCATGCAAAATAATTTAGAACACCAATTTGGAAAACATCTAGCTATGGTCCCTGTCAAAAGCAAGCAGTTGGTACCTAGAAAGGAAAAGCAAACAGACAAATTACAATTACATTGTCATAATTACCCTCCAGAGATTAGGTCAGCACACAGGTTCAGTCTTCGTCTTCAGGACATCAGTCAAATCGCCATCAGTCAGGATTTAATTAAAAGGGCGGAAAGGGACACTTCCCTCATAAGGAGGAAAGTGTAAATGGGTAGTCTAAGGGCAAGGATGATTCTTTCAATAAGTCTCAAGTCACCAAACAGAGTGACAGAGTTTCTGGATAAAATCAATAGCATTCCCTACCTAATTCTCTCGACCTTTCTGTGACATGAGTTTTTATCCCTTTTTCATAGTACATTCCCCCAAAATTCTATTGGATATTTACTATACCCCACTATCTTTAACCTATCAAATTTAACATTTGGTAATCCCAATTGTCACCCCACATTAATTCACGGGTCTTTGATTGGTCTTCATAATTGACGTCTTCAGAGGTGGCACATCCGGCGTTACTTCATTCTTTGGCATGTCTTTTGGGTCAGCAGATTCATTGTCCATCGGTCTAAGTGACCTTGAACATTTCATTAATCTACATTTGTTTCACTTTATCATAACCTTTAAACCAAGGCACTGATTATGCGCTTGGGAACGGATTTAACATGGTTACATTCATCTTCCAAGTTTTGAAGAAAAAGAACACTTGCAGGGTCATGGCCCCTTGCGAGTCAGCACGCTGGAAAAACAGAAAAATGCATTTAATATGAGAGCTGGGCAGCTAAAATCCGCAGCTCCCGCTAACTTAAGGCCTATAAAGACAATACCGATTCAACAGTATGAATGTTAATATAAGCTTAATTGAACACAACATAAATATTTTATTCATCATTATTAGTTTGCGTATACATTGGTGGCCATTCTTCGTGGTCACAATTCAGGTGCGCGTTTAAGCCAATCGCTATTATTATAGTTTTCTATGCAGCATTATCACACATTGATATAAACATTTCATTTTAATATAGGTTATGTAGGCTACGCTCTCTCACTTCCATTGCTTATAATTGTTTATGGTCTTTCCCTTGTTATTGCTGGAGAAGGGGCAATACTCAGCAGAGGACAGTGCTTAATTTATACCCTTGGTCGGCACTCATTTTTGAGAACCAAGGCTTAAAACTTTCACCTAGGGAAAGAGAGAAAAAGACAGAAACATTGGCAAACGGTTGCAAAGGGAGAAATCATGAATGAAAAAGAGCCTGCAAGACTGAGATAAATATAAAGGAAGTATAGGGAGAAATAATGAGGTATGAAATGGAATCAGACCTGACAGGCTTAGTATTTTTCCATTGGGCTGCAGGGCTCGTGGGACGAATTGTGCTTCTCCTTCCAGCCCCTTCCCCTGTCCCTGCAGCAGTTTCACCTGGTGCACAACCGCAGCCAGTAAAACCTTGCACAGTTTTATGAACCCAGAATTACTGGGTCTGGTATTTCTAGACCTGGACCAGGTAGGGACAGGGGGCTAACTGGAAAAACCTGGGGTGCATCACCCTTGAGTTAATGCTTCACTTGGAATTCTGCCACCCATAACAATGGCTTTCATATTTGCCAGACAGTTCCTAAATGAGTGAAAATGTCGGTCTAAGTTGATGGTCTAAGTTTGTTTGCTCAAGAATCCTTCAGAAGGTCACTTCTGAGTACTGCCTAGATCAGACACACAAAGGTTTCAAAAAGTGCTCCTTATTACAGTGAAAAAAACAAATGACGCACCAACTCAACAATCATCAGAAAATTGTCATGTGCTGTGGCTACCTGGGCACATATAATACATCAGACACAAAATTGTTTGGTAATGTTATGCATCTCATTGTCTAATTCCTTCTCCGAGACACATGTTCCACCTCCACTGATCATGACCCTTCCAGGCCAGTCACTTCCCAATGTCTGACTTATTCCTGACCAATCTTTACTTATACTACACATCCCTTTCGAAATACACACTGCACCCCAGGATGGGCACTCTTTAGGGGAAGGGAGAAGTTGATGAATTGAATGATTAAGCAATTTGGGGAAGCCTGCAAACTTTTATGACAAGGTAGTTTGGTGGAGTCTCCACACATAAACAGATAGGACTATCCTATCTTTTTATGTGCAGAGCCTTCGGAGCCAGAAAGATACTACTAGTAAAATCCCTTTGTGAATAGCAAACTGTCATAAACTTACACAAAAGTGTAAGTTTACCTTTGTGGATCAGGCCCTGAGTGTCCATGTGCTATGTAAATAGAATCCTCTGCAAGGGCATAGGGACATGATGGAGATTCCCCTCCTGGCTGTTGTACTGCTGAATGTTATGCCGGATCGGGGATCTCAGTTTAAACATTGCTTTCCAAGAACATCTTACCACCTCTTTAGGGAGAAATCCTTGCTTTGCATAACTGACATCGGGTCTCTCGATCTTTGGCATTGGGTGAGAATTATTCAGGAGTTGTATAATTATCAAAATGATATTAGAATTTTCTAATATACTTTCAGTCAATGATGAGAGTTTCCTATTAGTTCAAAATCTTTATTAGTTATTTAGTATTATATCTTTAGTAATCAGAATATAAATCTTCAAAAGTAAATCATCAGTTTTTAGTAAACAATAAACAATTAATGAGGCAATGCATTAAATGTGTTCGAAAAAGGAAAGAATCCCTATTCTAAGGAAAAGGAACAACGGTGTTAAGAAAACACATAAAGGGTTTTAAATTGAGAGAGAGTGAAATCATAAGCATGAAGCTTTAGCGTTTATATTAGCAAAGATCAATAATAAAACATATCTTCTCATTAAGAGACATTCAAGAAACTCGGTAAAGTCTCTGCATTTCATTAAAGCCCACACGTTAAGATCCCCATTATTATTGATAGATGCATTATTTTCTTAATTTTTTAAACTTGCTTTCCCAGGTACAACCAGCATGTAGATGCTCCTGAGGAAATGCTTTAGAGACTCGGTGGACTCCACGTCAACACCCTACCAGGCTAGCAGAGAAACCTGGAACAAAAATGTTTTGCTCCTGTACATCTCCCTACCTAGATCTGCCCTGCAACTGATTAACTCTCTTTTGGGATTTCTAACCTGTGACATTCAGTTACATATTCATGGACCCATTTGTGGACCCATTTCATCCAGATGAGAAAGACAAGGAAAGTAATTAATTTCTGCTGTATAGAACATTTTTTTTTGCTACACAGTATATTGATTCGGCCACAATTTGTCAGACATATATGCTTTTTGGTGTGTGTTATATTTGTTTTGCTATGTGCTATGCCTTTTTGGGGGATGTCATAATTGTAAAGCCAAGCTCCTTTTAGTTGGATTTTTATTTCCGAACAAGGCAATTTTTTGATTAAGATGTGGCTTTCTGACTGCACCCCAAGCATTGGAAATCTACAGGCTTTCCTTAGTGTGCAGTGTGTATGTTTCTTAAATTCAGAGGGGCTCTGCAGCAAGACCTGAGGCAAAGTGTCTTACGAGGATCAGGATTTCATGTTACTCTTGTCCACAGGACTAGGGCCAGGTCGAAAGCATCAAGTAAGCTGTTGACCTGCTTTGTCCAGCATGATAGATGAGCTGCACATCTGCTTTGCGAGGAAAGGAGTTGCCACGATATAGAGGACAAGCATAACACCAAGCTAGCAAAGACATGTATGACTTGTCATACATGTCAAGGAATAAATCCACCCAAAAAGCTGCAAAACACAACGCTGGCTTTGCCCAGGATATAATCTGTGAAGAGGATGATAGTCTGTGTGACAGGTGGATTGATCATTTGTGTGATTATTCCAAGGACCAGGCTAGCAAGTCATCTTTTGTTACCCATAAACCTGCCTAATTTGGTGTGAGCCTTTGTCACCATTCTTCTGAGGAACATTAGGGTTTCCATCTTTCACGTTACTCGCTCGGATTCTCTTTGACTAGAGCTGGTCACACTGTATCTGGAATCAGTGGAATCATCATCCACAGATGTAAATTCACAGGTATATTCTCATTTGAGTTTGCAGTTGCAACTCCAGTACAATAAGGTTGTTGCGTTTGTTCAACCAGTTTAGTGTGTACCATTAGACATTTGGATGCCAGAACCACCTTCGAATCCTCACATTGACTGCTTCTATTAAGAAACCAATTACTGACATTTGTAACTCCAACTGAATACCAACCAGAAGGTACTAACCTGTTCCCTGTACCTGTTGATAACCTCAATGAGTAGTAGTCCCTTACTGTGTCTGGTACCCTTTGAAGTAATAACACTAGAAATACAAGCCCTAGTGCATGAGGCACCCATGAATGTTTTTACTAACAGCATTCCCAGTGGGGTTTGGCTCCCAGTTTAGTTCTGAGGTGTAAATCTTTTTATTTTTGTGCACTATCATAGGCTGGCTCACTCCTGCTAATCTAGCCCGTTGAATCTTAACTACCTATGAGTAACAAAATCAAAGGGCAGAAACGTTGGTAGCACCACAGTTACAGTATGGCAATCTATTCCTGAGAGTAATATTGTTGTGTTCCGAGTAGGTGCCAATGGTTACTTGAGAAAGATTTTCAACTGCTGAATACATTATTGTTTGCACTTAGTATAGACAGTGTAACTGTGGAGCAGAAGCTTGGTCCTATGTGCTATAATTCTCTTAGCAATTGAACCATTTTTGGGATCTCATATGTTCATCATTTTAACCAAACCATTATTCTTACATGCAATTAATACCTATTGATTAGGCCAAAACAACCTTCTTATTATGATTATGAAATTAGCGAAATTTGTGTTACATAAAATTAGTGAACTTCAGCAAATTGTTTTCACAACATTTGCTAAATTATGTTTCATGAGAGCCTGGTTGAATCAGAAAATGTTTCACACATTTCTTATATTTATTTTTGAAGATACTATTTCTGACAGGACGAGTGTCCCTGGAAGGTTGCCTTGAATACTTAAAGTAGTTATCCTTAAAGCATCAACTTTTCAAAAGAAACACTTTCTTACAAAATGGAGAACAATATCACTAGAAGCCATGGGATAAACGTAATGTTTAACAATACCAACCGAGGATGCTGCCTAGTAACAAATGATTACTCCATTAAATACATGATAGGTCTCACATAACTGAAAGCCTTTGTGTGTTGGAGAACATTTGTTAAGCAAATTGTATTCTCAATCCAGATCCAAATCCCTCTTAAAGCACTTTGAATTCTCAAGCAAGGTTGTTAGAATGGACAGCAAGATTGCAACTATTGAACCTGGCCGAGTGATTGGAGCTGAACAGATACTATACAAGGAATAGCAAGAATGGTCCTCCATGGATGGTTGCAACTGCTTCATCAGGAGTCTTTAGTGATATGAACTAGCAATTTTTAGTTGGAGCAGTATGCTGTGAGTAAACGATGAGGCACTATGAAGGCCTTATGATCGGTATGTTGTAATAAAGCAGTAAGAAGCACATCTTATGCATGGGTAAGCTCAAAATGTGGGATCTTGGATCAGAAATCTGTGCCTAAGGGGAATTAGCACATTGAAATGTTGGGAGCTCAATTAAAGACCATGAGGTACCTCCGGGCAAATAATGACTGGTATAAGCCTTCTGCTCCAACATGCCAATGTTTGTCTTTTTGTTTCTTCCTTTGTATTTGACTACAGTCTACCCTCAGTGGGTGGAATGCTCTAATGGCCTTATAGCCCTTCTGCCTCAGGCGATACCTGTCTCTCCTTTGTTATAGCAGCATCACCTTCTTTATAGGCCCTATTAGACCTGTCAGCCCCTGGTGTAGTTTCCCCTGTCTTTTGGCTTCTGACCTCCTGTTTTTGATCCTATTTGTGAATTCCGTTTTTGCTGGCTTTGGGACTTTGGGCACTTTACCACTGCTGACCAGTGCTAAAGGGCAAGTGCTCTCTGTCTAAAAGGTATTGGTGATTTGTTTGTCCATGATTAGCATATTTGAGTTACCAGTAAGTCCCTATTATCGTGCACCAGGTGTGCACAGGGCTTGTAAATCAAATGCTATTAGTGGGCCTGTAAAACGGATTTTGCCACCCACACAAGTGGCCCTGTAAACACGTCTCATACCTGCCATTGCAGTGCCTGTGTGTGTAGTTTAAACTGCCATTTCGACCTGGTAAGTGCACCCACTTGACCAGGCCCAAACCTTCCCTTATACTGCATGGAAGTAAGGTAGGACCAAGGCAGCCACGTGGGCAGGGTGCGGTGTAGTTAAAAGGAAGGACATGTACTGGTGTGTTTTACATTTCCTGATAGTGAAATACTTCTAATTTCAGTTTCCACTATTGCAAGGACTATCTCTCTCATAGTGTATCATAGGAATTGCCTTGAAATATCTTTTTAAGTGTAATTTACCATTGGGAGCAGATAGACATATGGATTTGGGGTCTCTGAACTCACAATTTAAAAATACAGCTTTTGATGAAGTTGTTTTTTAAATTGTAAGTTTGAAAATGCCACTTTTAGAAAGTGGGCATTTTCTTGCTTAACCATTCAGTTCATCTGCCTGTCTGTGGAATACACATCTGGGTCAGGATGACAGTTGGGCTGCTTGTGAATTCACTCTAGACAGTCACATAAATGGAGCTGAGGTGTGCCTTGCATATCCTGATGGGTTTTCCTGAGCTAGAGTGGTGGGAGGAGCTGACACTTGCACCTGAATAGAGTTGTGCCTGGGCTTACACAAAGCAGTCTCCAACCTCCTGGAGTGTGTCTGGCACCAGGGCAGGAAAGGCAGGGTCTTGTGCACTACAAAGACGTTTCTTTGAAGGTTGCCTACTTCAAAGGCAGAAATGGGTATAAGCACTGGACCTCTGACCCCACCAAGTTAATATCTTTCTGGACTGAAGACATTCTGCCAGAAAGAAGAGCTAGATGTTTTAGTAGGGACTGCCACTCCTCCTGTTGCTTTGCTGTGCTGGCCTGCTACTTGGCGCTTCTGTCCCAGGAGTGAAAGGACAGGACTTTGCTTTTTACATCCTGCTTCCAAAGGTTCTCAAGGTCTTGGACTGAGCTTTCCTCTAGTTAAGAAGTCTCAGAGACATCAAAGGCTTTATCTACCAGCACCTGGACTCTCTTGCTGAGAGTCCTGACATGCCAGGTGGTGCCAAATCCAGTTTCTGTGCCCTGGAGAGTGAGTTCTGGTGGAACCAAGAAGAAACAAGCAGATCAACTCCGGAGCAACTTCAGGACCAGTGCCACTGTCTGACTCCATGCCATTGACTGCACTGGAGCCATGGTCCCCGCTAAGTGCAACAACTGACGCCACAGTCAGAGAAGCAGCCGCAGCACCTCTGAATTCCTGCTACAGCATGAGTCCCAAGTCCCTTGTCACCGATGTCCATCACCCGACTCCCCTCAGCTCCTGTGGCCCCATGATGTGACTGAGACACTGTGAAGTTGACGCCTCATGTCTTGACCCACTGGATTCATCGAGCCCGTCTTGTTATAAGGAACTGCTGCCTCGCCACCAATGCTGCATCACCTTCCCTGCAACCGTAAGGAATCAACGCCTCACCTCCCCTGCCCAAGAATAAGGAACCAACACCTCACCTCCACGGTAGCAGTAAGGAACCGACACAGCACCGGCTCCAGCGACGCCTCAACTTCCAGACTCCGTGCAAAATCTTTATTTCCTTCTTTTCCAATGTACTGTTCGTGGGGTCTGTTGGAATCAGTGACTCACCCACACTCCCTCGCGAGTGGCGTCAGACTGTTGAGAAGGACTTCATCAAGACATCGCAATAGCGCCAGTTATTAACTATTGTGCTTCTTAGCGCTATGCTAAGATTTAATCTTTGATAATTCGTATCTTTGGTTGTGTATGTTGGATTTTTGCCGTTTTGGTCTTGTTTTACTCAGATAAATATTGACTATGTTTCTAAACTGGTGTGGAGTACTTTTGTGGTGTTTTCACTGTGTTACTGTGTGTGTACAAATATTTTACATATTGCCTCTGAGATAAGCCTTACTACTTGAGCCAAGCTACCAAGGGGGTGAGAAGTGGTTATCTTAGCTGTGTGACTCCCTTACCTTGACTAGATTGAGGGTCCCTACTTGGACAGAGTGCAAACCACTGCCAACTAGAGACCCCATTTCTAACAGGCCCTCACCTATAATTTGGGCTCAAGGCCTTTAACAACCGGTATAGACCACAGCAGCTGGCTTTTTGGCTGTATTGTTGGGAGTTGACTAATTTTAGCATATTTGATATGTTAATATTTTAGATTTATAGGAATGGTTTAAGCATTCATTTTCTAATTGAGGTTTCCACATTAGGAACAGCAAAGGTTTAGCTGGAGGTATTTCTCATAGATGGGGAATAGATCCATTAGGTCTGTAGAAGCTAATGCCTTGACACTCAGATCCTTTCAGTATTTGTTTCCTCTGCTGATGTCTTCCACTGTATTGTCAATTCAGCTCCTCACACTGACTTGATTGAAGGGGTGGGAAATTACAACAATACGGAGCAACCATAACAATACACTACTTATCAATTAAACTCTTACACCTAGCATCTACACCCTCCATTGATGATGATTTTAGTGGTCTCTGCTTCACCAATCAAGAGACACTTCATCTAAACTTCCTTCCACTTGGACGCCATGCCATGGCCACATAATTCACAGGTCCTAAAGAGCTTTAAAAGTGACTATGCAATCAGTGATTCAAGTGATAATCTCTGGAATAATTAATGCTCTTGAAATATGGCCAGTGGTGCAGTGTGTCGCTAGGGCCTCGTAAATGAGGACTTCAGCTTCTATTGCAATCATACTGATACCATTCATGGGCCATGAATTTGCACTCTAATGTCATACAATTTAAATAAGGCAATCCAGTTTGCACTGTGCACTGTTAAAATAGCTTTCTGGAACTTAATTGATCTTGTTTCAATTATGTCCTTTTCTCTCTTTAGTGGAATGAGGTTTGATGTTTTCTTAATATGTAGTGTAGAATTCACACCTCAGTGCTCGTCAGAGTAGTAATGGGTATCCAGCATAGTAAAGACAGTCAATATTAAATTAGAAACGATCTGAAGATCTCACTATAGTCAGCACCCTGTCTTGTGAGACTTATATTGTAATTTAGTAACTTGAAACTTCTTCAACAGGACATTCTGTGAAATGGGGATGAAAAAGAACTAGGGGTAGCACTGTGCCTAAACAGCCAGGAATACTGTTACACTCAGGCTCCAATACCATTCCTAGTGACAGAACACTCTGTAGCCTTCTTTGATATAACCATCATTCATTTCAAGAAAGGTGGTGGTGAGCGAACTCACCCACGTGGAGCCCCAAAACAAGTTATTGATATATTGCCAACAAAGATGTATAAGTCCATTATTTGAAAACCCTGAAGCTACCAAAGGGGTGGACCTAAGATCTTCATACCCCATCCCACTTAAATGACGTTGGATAAACCTAAACCATCGAATTCTGGAGGCACCTGGTAATCTCATTACACCCTCCAGGCCCTGCCTATAAGGCAATAGTGCTGAAGTCACCCAAATCTGTGGCCATTATGAAATTGGCTTAAGATCCACTTTGTCAGTGAGTGTTTTTAGACGCATGTCAAGCTGATGGGGGACTAGAGGTGTACTGACAGGAAGACTGGTGAGAAGCTGCAGGAACTGATTTTCAACTTTTTCCAAGCTGCTAACATCCAAATGGCCCTACAGTTCACCTCCATAAAGAGTTTCCCCAAGGGTTTTAAGATTGTACATTTGTAGTGTGGGGGGGAGTACAGGTCGAAATGGAGAGCCCTGTTGGACCTAATGATACCCCCTGTAAATAGCTCCATCTCCATCTCCACTTGTGTGATGTCTAATCAAACTGCTCTGTAATCATAGGTATTCAAATATGTGGACGTGCTCCAGAGGGATGCCATGGAGTTTCAGGGCAACGATCTGAAGAGCAAAGATTAAAAACCATATACTTGGTTATGCTGAGATTAATTTATAGACCCCTGTGTTTGCAGAATGATCCAAATTGGTCCAAAAGCCTCTGATTCCCCACTGAAGATTCAGAAATCAAAAGCGTGTCGTCCACAAACAAGAGGGTTGGAACTTTTCTACCAGCAAGACACAAGGCATCATTATCACACAGCCCTAGCTGATGAGCTAGGTCACTAATATGTAAAAGAAAAGAGGGTTGGAGCTAAAGCGCACCCTTGCCCCACACCCAAATGACTGGAATGGGGTCAGTCAGTTCATCCTCTGGGTCACATCTAACCTGGCAAAATTGTTGGAGTGGAGCCTGATAATAATATCAGGAAAGTATTTTGGGATGCCCAAATCGACCATAACCTTCCACAGGGATGCCTTAGGTACAAGAGCAAATGCAGACTGAAGGTCCACAAAACCCACTTAAAGAAGTCCTCCCGACAGGGTGACATATTTCCAATACATCAGTTGGAGGCGAAACACCTGATCTATGGTGCTGATGCCTTCCCTGAAACCAGCTTGCAGTGAGGTTAGCAATCCTTCATCTGCCATCCAGTCCTGCAGTCTTCCCAATAAAATTTGACTGAATAATGTCTGAGAGCTGTCAATTATACTAATGGGCCTGTAATTGAAAGGAACAGATCCACGACCCTTTTTGAATATGATAATGATCTCAGTCCCAGCCCATGATGGAGGCATGGGCATGAGCGCGCCCAGGCTTATCTGTTTAGTTATAGTAACTAATAAGCAGACACGTCCTTAAGGCTGATGAACATTTTGACTTGTTTAACATGATCATACCTTAGGTAGCACATAAAAGACATCAAATTAAAAAATACAATTCATTAGAGTGTCAGTAAAGAACGCACCATGACCCATTTGGCCACGAATAACCACACATTTCCATATTGGTTAAAGTGTTTATTTCCCCATATTAACAATGCTAAGATCATGAAAAATAGTCTCACAACCAAACTGTACAATTAGAGAAACAACACAGGCGGTCCAAAATGCCTGAATAATCTTAATTTAAACAGGGCAACTATCACTATGTATTCAATAGGAAAAACACAAATTAATAGTAAAAATATTTGAGCAAGGGTAATAACGTACATTTGATCAACATTTAAATGATGTCCGTTCATAGACAGAGTTATATGAATAGAGAAAACACCTCACTAACTTCAGATCAGCCTTAGCATGTTGGGCTTCATGCAAACGTTTTAGGGCCATATGTACAAACACATTTTCCCATAGACACAGAATGGGTAAAACCCTTTGGTACATCTGGCCCTTAGTAACACAAATTTGGAAAAAGCTCTAACTATGGCGCTATCAAAACAGCAGTTGGTACCTGGAAAACAAAAGCCAACACAACAGTACACAAATTATACATATTACCTATCCTTAAGGGTCAGCAAAACAGCTTTGCTTCATCAGGAGGATATCAGCATCAGGACAGGGGAGTTGGGAAAGGAGTGATGGTTTAGAATTGGGACTTTAAGATCTCCAAACCATCAGATCATTAGTACAGCATAAGAAAATAAAGTAAACTCAGAAAATAGTAAAATACCAGAACGTCAATAGACAGGCTGGCAAAGCATCCAAGTGTCAAAGTGACGGGTCAATGAATCTCAAAATAATGGCGACAGGAACTAATGAGAATTCTATCAACAGTGTGGTTATGTTAAAGTTCTACCATGTTTGTCATTGATCAGAAGCATCAGGTGAGAAAAGAATATCCAATTACAAAAATACTAGATATTAGGGATATATTAAAAAAAACATCGGCAGCTTAATGATTGGTTCTTCTCTGTTTGTGTAAATCCAGTCAATACAATGTGAATCAACTTGTAGTTCCTTCCAACTGTAATCAGTAGGCCTTTTGTTTACCACATTCCAAATACGCTTCGAGACAACAGTTACAGAGATTGCAGAAACCTTCTTGCTACAAATAGTTCCTCGAAAGAAAGAAATTTTATTAATACAATCTTTAGACAGGTATGCAACTCAAACAAAGGAATTTGTTATGCAGCGGACATGAGATAATTTTCTAACGTTGCATTTTTTCTGCATTTGGCAGACATTCAGCTTTAGTTGTGGCCTTTTAGTTAGCACAAGAACAGTTCATATTATTCAGCCATTAATATAACAGAGCAATGCATTTTAAACAAATAAAATTCTCAATACAATATTAGTACATTATTTGTGAATAACCCAGTATATTATGGTGGACAATCAAGTAGACACATTATGTGTCACACATTAATTTCAACGCTATTACATCTTTTTTATTACAACAAATGCAAAAATATATGAAAATAATTATTTGCATTAATTTCAGCGCTCACATGGGTGAACCACCCATTATGCAATTAAAAAACAAAAACAAGGCCTCCAGATGTCCTTCTCATCACTGAAAGGTTCCCTGGGATCTTGTCAAGGTCAGGCAATCTTTCTGGTGAAATCTAATTGATTGCTTTATACACTTCAAGGGTAATTGACCAGGCAACAGGAGCACCCAGCGCTATATTAGAGAGACTCGGAGTAGTGCTAACTATGGTACTAGTCCTATCAGCAGGAAAAGATCCGCTATTCTTACACACAAGGGGATCCCTACTGGTGACCGAAGGCTACAATTTAGAAAAATGGTCAACCCAGGTAGGGTCAGAAATGTTGCTATAAATAGCAAAATTTGGTTCGGAGCTGCTATTTACTAAAATGCGCCAGAAAGAATGATGATCCTTCCCCTTGACAGCTGCTAACATTGGCTCATAAACCTGCCTCAATATAACTGGGGAACCAACCACAGAACTCCACTTTAACCTTTGGCGATTACTGGTAGGGTTAAGCCACCTATCAAATGGTTCTATGAGTGGGCCAGGACCGCTAGGTCCAAATGAGCTCATAATGAGGCTCAGTGTGTTGTGGTCACTATCGTATCAGGCGATCACAGACACATCAACAAATGCAACAAAATATAAAGTATAAGGCTAAACATTAAATATCGCTAGTCTCTTTGCTACTCAATTAACTTTTGTATGATGCCTTGAATGATTGCTAAGACCAACCTTTCAAGAAGGTTTACAACACCACTACAATGTGGTAGATCAAAACACTGATGTATAAAATACAATTTTCGGCTGCTATTAGGCCAGTATGAGATCCTTGTGAAGGATGTTCTCCAAGTTCTATGGTTGTATTCAAATAAAAGAAAACATCTAGAGCATTGTTGTAACCATTTCCCCAAACAAAGCATTGACCTGTTAGGTACAAGTGATGGAGAGTGACCAAGACTGTGCAAAAGATGTAAACACAACAAATCACTAGTTTTCATAGAAAAAAGGTAATTGAAAGATGGTTTGGATTCTTTGTGTAATGAGTTCAAGTTGTTGCACCTGATGTAAGCTTGTGTGAGTTAAATACAGTTTAAGTTTCAAACCAATAGCAGATAACTATCGTACAACATTCAAATTCCTCTTACTACAGTTCATAATTTAAATATTTTTGGGAAAATCTTTAAATCCTTATTTCTGAGTGCATAATATCTCATAGAGCAGCAGTGATCTTCAGTGCTCCCATTTGGAAATTGTAATTGTATTTATATAGCGCTTACTACCCCTGACGAGGCGTTGACGCATTTTTTGGTGAGTAACACTCTTCTCCAGAGCCCAAAATGATTAGTGGTGGATTAGTATAGGGAAATATGACTCAATTTGAGTAGTGGACATGTGATTTTGTTTTGAGATTGAATAGAATTATGGAGGGATAGAAGAGGGAAGAGTCTAGAACGTGTTAATTGGTAGATTATAGTAGTAAGATGAGGTTTGCAATGAGTTAAAGGAGAGAAGGAGGAGGGAAGGGTCTGTGGAAAGGGTTTAGAGAGATCATAGTAATAAAATGAGGTTTGAGATGAGTCAAAGGAGGAATACATGATGGAGAATTTAGAAAGGGTTGTTTGGGAGATTATAGTAGTAAAATGAGGTTTGGGGTGAGCTAGGAGGGTTAGAAGACGGAAGAGTCTCGAAAGGGTTATTTTGGTGGTCAGAGTAGTAGAATGATATTTGGGATAAGTCAGAGAGTGGAGATAGAGGACAGATTGAGAGAAGTATAGGGTGAGACAGAGTAGTGCATTTGAGAGAGGGAACGTTTTTTCCTCTTGTACAGCAGCAGGAAAGTAATAAATATTTAGATGCCTGACTAAATAGAAAGGGTATATATGTATAAGGAAGATAATGTATTGATATTTAAAGTTTATATTTTAAAAACCATAGTTATTCTACATATTTGTACAAAGAAACACACATACCTAGATGTATGCATATAATCAAATTATAAATGTTTACCTACGCAGGGATATGCTGTACATTATTGTCTAAGTATGGTGGTTATTTAGGAAAGAACCAACTCTTAAGTAATCTTTTGAAGATACAATAATTATCCATGGATCTTATATTTGGGAGGTAATGAATTCCACAGGTGGGCTGCTTGAGCAGCGAAAGATGTACCACCTGTTGTCTTTTTCTTGTATGGTGGGGTTTTCAGGTGAGGTGGGAATCTTGAGCGAAGGTTCCTTTGTTGAATGTGTTTGATGAATTTATTCCTGATGAAAAGTGGTACTTTTCAATGTATTGCTTTGTGCGTGATTCAAAGCAGCTTGAAGGTGGGTTGTCGGGCAACAGGTAATCACTGTAGGGCCCCCAATGCTGGGGCAATGCGGGATTGTGGCTTTTCATGTGTGAGTAGTCTGGCAGCAGAGTTCAGAATCCTTTATAATCTTTTCATAGTTGATAGAGATGATCTGTGGTGGAGGCCATTGGCATAATCAAGTTTAGACAGTACAAGAAAGATAGTAGCCTGGACCATGTGTGGAAATCCCAAGTGGGGGATGATGCCTCAGAGGATTCATGGTGATGAAGCTTGATCTTGCTAATTTGTCCACTTGGCCATTCATTGTCAACATCAGGCTTTTGGTAATTCCAAAATTTCTTACTATCTTAGATACTTTAGGAGATAGTCCCAGATCATCAGGACAGACACAAAGTGGGTTATAAGTTTTCCACTCAACATATGTGACATTTTCCATTTTGGTAGCATTTAATTTGAAGTGGCTCCATATCATCCACTGATGGCATACTCTGACGATGGTCTGAGGCAACTGAAGATTTTTGAGTTTCCAATGTCTTTGGGGGCTTTCCAATTTAAGGAGTATTTGTGTGTCATCTGCATAGTTGTAGCACGTGAGCTGAAATTCATAGATCATTGCCAGTGATGACTTCATGTAGCTGGTGAAAAGCATGGGTGATCCTTGCATTTTTGGAGTACGGTTTGGATGAGAAAGGGGGAATATAGATGACATTTACTCTGTTTTGAAGGTAGGATATGATCCAGTCGAGAGCAGTCCCCTCTATGCAAGCTTCATTGGGTCTTTGTATTAGGGTGTCATGGCCAACTTGTCAAAGGCAGCTGAGAGGTCAAAGAGAAGTAGTGCAGCAACCCCATTGTGGTCAACTGTGTTCTAGATGGCAATGAGGGCCCTCTTCCTGGGCAGACTCCAGTTTGGTAGTCTGAAAGCATGGAGTTATCAATGAATTGTGACATCTGTGTGAATGCTGCTCTTTCTATCAGTTTGCCCAGGAAAGGTTCATTTGTAATTGGTATGTGGTTGCTGGGGTCATGCAAGTCCAGGTTTGTTTTATTTAATAATGGACATATGTATGACCTTTTTAGGTCTTCTGGAAAGATTCCAGTAGTTAAAGAATTATTGATGATTCTTTTTACTGGTATGGCAGCAGAGGTAGGTAAAAGAATGTTGTTGAAAATGTGTGGTGGACAAGGGTCAGAAGGGCAGCCAGAAGGCCTGCTTGATTTGAACAGATCCATAATTTCACTTTGTGATAGTTGTTTGAAGGAATGCAGAGCATGGGTTCGCTTACTCCTAGAGGGGAGTTTTGAAAATGGGTTGGTGCTTTTCCTTTGCTTTAAACAGAAGTCCAAAATGTCTGCTTTGGTTGTTTAATGATTTGCCACTTTGTCTTTGAATTCTTCAATAATGGGATGAATTTCTTCTGAGCATTTAGTTTTTCAAAATTTGGTGATAAATGTATAAAATTCTTTATTTGCACACTTAGCATTTTGAATTCTTTCTGAATAGTACCTTTTTAGATTTTTTCATTTGTTGATTTGTATATTCTGTTATGTTTGCATGGGTGAAGTTTGTCTTGTTTGCTGTTTGTGTAGAGCCAGGTTTGTTCCAGCCTTCTGATATTTTGTTTAATCTTTTTTAGTTCTGTATTCCTTCAAGGTGCTTGTTTCTTTTGTATTGTTTTGTTGTTTTTGGTGGTTTTAGGACATCAAAACCTTCCTATAGCTACTCATAAAGTTTATGAAAAGAATTTACTGTGTCTAGATCTCTGTTGGCTGTTAGTTGTGTTTTCTAAGTATTCAAAATTGAGTTTGTTCTTCAATTGATAGGTGGATTGTGGTAAGCCAGGGCAATAGGACTTAGGAAGCTTGTTAGGTGTGTGGATTGTGGCATTTATTGAATACTTAAAAGGCAACAATCCATTGAAACTCAACAGTGGACAGTGTTCTGTTTGTTTCACAGTTCACATAGATGAAGGTAGGTTTCCAGACCAGTTGGTTCACCATTATCTTTCTTCTCTATTCCTGTTGGTTTCTTGGATTGGACACTGCCAGTATCCGCTGGGAAAAAGAAAAAGAAAAATAAGAACACAATGTAAGTATATGGTTACTTTGTGGTTAATAAACCCGTCACCCTGGCCCCTTTGTGCATATCTGAGAGAGGAAAGGATGTTGGTGCTCAGGATAGGTGCATTATTTAGTGTATGGAAAGGAATGAGGCACTTGCATAATTCACACCAGTCGTGTTGCTGAGGTTACAATACCTCTGCTTAAGTTGCCCAGTCAGTTAGCACAGATAGCATACCCATAGCAGTTCCAAAAACTGATAAATACATGTACTCTGTTCTGACCTCTCCACGCTCACCGCATCAGCCACAACTCTCCAGAGTTGTGTCGGGCTGCAGCACGTTGTCTTGTGGTGTTGGGATCCACCCCGGTGTCCTCTGTAATGCCTCCTCCCTCTTCTCCTTTGGGATTTCTGTCTTAAGGTTCTCCACTGACCAATGGTAATTTCCATCCTGTATTATTGTTCCAGGCCGGCAATTCTGTGGAGATAAGTCTGTTGTTATCATCAGTGTAACCTTGATGTCATGGTTGTTGTTTCCTTCTCTTTCATTTCCCAGTGTCAGGGGGACGAGTCAGTGCAAAATGCCCGAGGCCAGGATCAGCAGATTTATCAGGTAAGAGGGGGGTAAGAAGGAGACTGTTCACATATCTCCACCCCTATTTTCTTTCTAGGAAGAAAGAAACCTCAAGGATATTGGGATAGGTAATTTGCATTCAGGGTTAAGAAGAACAGGTTCAACTGTTAGGATGGTTGTTAAGTCCTGAAAGGCCTTCAGGATGTCATGGGTGGGTTTGCATAGTTTTAGGTTAGGATCCTCACCCTTTTTTAGCAACTCTGTCAAGGGGGTGGTGCGTACTGAAAAGAGAGGAATGAATCTACAATAGTATCCAACCAGACCAAGAAAATCCCTAAGATCTTTTCTGGATTTAGGGAAAGGAATTTGTTGTATTGCTGACACTTTTTCAGTTTGCAGTGGAATTTTCCCCTCACCTAGAAGGTAGCCTAAATAGTCAACTCTGATAGCAGCTAGATGGCTTTTCTTTAGATTAACCTTCAATCCAATGGACCCCAGGGCTTGAAGCACTTTACTTATCTGCTGGAGATGTTCTTCCCAAGTAGGGCTAAAAATGTTGATATCATCAATATAAACAGCAGCATAGCTTTGGTGGGGCACTAAAACAGTATTCATCAGTCTTTGAAAGGTAGAGGGAGCCTCAAAATGACCAAAGGGAAGGATTGTGAACTGATATAGGCATTCAGGAGTAAAAAAAAAAGCATTTTGTTCCTTGTCTGCTGGGTTTAGTGGATCCTGTCAGTACCCGTTACAAAGGTCTAGGTACTAATGTATTGGGTATTGCCAAGCATCTCAGTCATTTTGTCCACCCGTGGTAAGGGACATGTCTCAAATTTAGAGATCTTATTAACTTCTCTGAAGTCAATACAAACGTGTATGGAACCATCCACCTTGGGAGCAAACATAATCAGGGAGTTCCATTTGCTCTTTGTCTCAATAATCCCCTTTTACCACATGGAACAGGCCTCTTTCTTTATGGCTTGCATTCTAGCCTCTGGTATTGGAAAACACAAAATTATATGGCTGTAACCAAGTAAGGAGTTCTGTGTGCTGGGTTGTCTCCACCTCTGAAGCAACAAAGACAGTCACTAAATTGTTGTCTTCCTTAGGACCCTTTCCATTTTTTTGTAAGCTTACATGATACATCTAGGTCTCTTTTCTCTCTTTGTTCATCTCTATTTTGTATGCTACAGGGGTCACTTTTTCCAGTATCTTGTAAGGGCCTTGCCACTGGCATAGCGTTTTATTAGAGGAGGAGGAGGGTAACAGCAACAAAACAAAATCATCTAGCTCAAACTCGCGTATGAAAATCAATAGTGCACAATGTTCTGTTCATTTCACAGTTCATATAGAGGAAAGTAGGTTTCCTGACCAGTTAGTTCATCATTATCTTTCTTCTCTTCCTTTTGGTTTCATGGATCGCACACCACCAGTACCCCTCAGGAAAAAAAGGAACACACAGTAAGTATAATTTTATTTTGTGGCTAATAAACCTGTCACCCTGGCACCTTTGTGCAGATCTGAGGGAGGAAAGGAGGCTGGTGCTCAGGATAGGTGTATTATTTAGTGTCAGCAAAGTAATGAGGAGGCAGTTACCCACACATGCATAATTCAAACCACTCATGTTGCTGGGGTTACCAATTCCTCAGCTTAAGTTTCCCAGTCAGTTAGCACTACTACTGTTCCATTAGTGCTCCCAAAAACTATTAAATACACATACTCTGTTCTGGCCCCTCCCCAATCACAGCATCAGCCACAACTCTCTGAACTTGTGGCGGGCTGCAGTGCGTTGTCTGGCGGTGTTGGGGTACACCACTCCTCACTCCAGGCTTCTCCTTCTTCTTTGAGGCTGCCAATATCTGTTTCTCCTCTGTGGGTGCAGTGTAGAGGTTGGGTCATCTCCTCCCAATCTTGTCCGTTCTCGACTTTGATCCAATTCGTGTGGAAGGGAACTTTCCTTTTGTTTCCCATGACAGGTTTCTGTTTTGTCTCTCCCCGATTCTCCTGCCACCGGCGTCCTCCTTAATGTCTCATTCCCCTTCTTCTTTGCAATTCCTCAAGGTTCTCCCCTGACCAATGGTTACTTCCTTCCACTAATATTGTTATGGGTTGGCAGTCCCATTGTTGTTACTGGTGTAACCTTGATGTCACAGTTGTTGTTTCCTTCTCTTTCTTTTCCCAGGGTCACGGGACGAGTCGGTGGTAAACACCCAGGGGCAGTATCGGACGATGTATTAGGTAGGGGGGTAAGAAGGAAACTGCTCACATGGATATATGTAAGGTGGTCTTGTGGTATTTTATGTTGCTACCAAATGGTGGTTAACCATGTGACTTAAGTAATCCTGTGAAAGGTAACTAGTTCTGGATTTGCAAAAATAACATCTAGGATGTGTCCAGAGATGGGTTTGTGTACAATCTGATGTAGGTTCAGTGTGACTAGGCTAGTGATAATACTTTTTGGATAGGGCATATTGAGTTTGTCAAAACAAAAGTTTAGGTCGCCAAGAATGTATAATTTAGAGTATAGTGTTATAAGGTTTGAAACAGTGTCTAGAAAAGTATCTGGCAATATTGCATTGTTATGTGGTGGTCTATAAAGGAGGAGGAATTTACAGGAGGAAGTTGGTGTAGGGTTGCATTTGTTGATGAGGGCCTCCCATCTTTGTGTGGAAATGTCTTTAGTTTTGGTGAGATTTGTTGTTTGCTTGAGTTGAATCAGCTAGCCCACCTCTTTTGCCTATGCCAGTGGTTCCCAACCTTTTGACTTCTGTGGACCCCGACTTTATCATTACTGGGACCCGAGGATCATAATTGCAATCCGGGCACCCCCTACTGAATTATTACTGAAAGCTGGGAACCTAATCTGTTGGTATTATTTAATTTTCTAAGCAGTGGCGGACCCCCTGAGGAGGCTTCACAGACCCCCAGGGGTCCCCGGAGCACAGGTTGGGAACCACTGGCCTATGCAATTTTGTGTGATAGTTTGGTAGACTGGAGGAATGGCTTCATGTAACACTGGAGCCATGTCAACTCCCAGCCTTGATTAAGTGATGAAGAGTAAGGGCCTGATTTTTGGCAGAGGGAATACTCCATCTCTGCTTGGACTTTATCTGATTTAACAATTTCATTTAACAAACCATACTGTATATACTTATGATTTAATGGGCATATCAGGAAATATACAGAGAATGTATCATTGTTAATCGATTACTCTGTTGTGCTACATATTTATCCCACATTTAGGGCCAGATGTAGCAAAGGTTTGCGATTCGCAAATGGCCCGAATCGCTATTTGCGACTGCGCAAAATCGGAAATGGGATGCAAAAATCCCATTTCTGACTCGCAAAAAGCGATGCAAGCCGTTACCGACTCGCAAAATGTGCGACCCCATTTTGCGACCCGCAAATAGGAAGTCGCAATTTGCGAGTCGCAAACCATATGCAATTGCAACTCGCAAATTGCGACTAGTCGCAAAAAGCCCAGTTTGCATGTCTCATTTACCACTAACTCAGAGCAGGTGGTAATCATTACCAAAGTATAAAAGGAGACCCAGAAGGCATCTGGGTTACTCAAGATGGCGGAGATATACCTGATAGCAGTGAGGAGGAGAGTCCATGCAGCCCAGCAGAGGAGGAGGAGGAGCCAGAGACAGGAGAAGATTTACAGAACAAGGCAGACTCTTTTTCAGCAAACTGAGGAGGAGATCTACGACAAATACCGACTTAGCAGCGCAGCTATACTTGAATTAATTGAATTACTCAAACCACAGCTAGAACGCCAGACTCTCTACGCATGTGCAAGTGCTATGCTCACTGCACCTCTTGGCCTCGGGGAGCTATCAGGGGGTGATTGTTGTGGCAGGTGGGGTATCTCAAAGTGCACTATCAAGGTTCCTCAGGGCATTCCTAGATGCCTTACTCACACACATGTCTCACTTCATATACCTACCCAGGAATGAGGCAGAAATTAACAGTACCAAGCTGGACTTTTACCAGATTGCCAACTTTCCCCATGTCATAGGGTGTGTAGATGGGACACATATACAAATATGCCCTCCTGCAAACCTGGAATATCTTTTCCGCAACAGAAAGTGTTCCCACTCACTCAATATTCAGATTGTTTGTGACGCCCATTATGTCATCACTGACATTGTCGCAAAATTTCCAGGCAGTACCCATGACTCCTACATTTTTAGGCACTGTGGCATACCCCAATGCCTGGAACATGGGGAGTTTGGAGACGGATACCTCCTAGGTAGAGCTGCATATACCTTGTAGACATACACACAGATCAATGTGCACACCAACCAGGACTTTCTAACAGTGTACTGTTTGTGCCCAACAGGTGACAGTGCATATGCACTACGGCCATGGATAATGACTCTGTTCTTAACACCCAGCAATGAATGCGAGAGGCGATACAACAGTGCACAAGAGGACCAGGAACCTGATTGAACGCACCTTTGGATTGCTGAAAGCAAGGTTCAGATGCCTCCACCGCAGTGGAGGTGCCCTCCAGTATACCCCCATTACAGCATTCAAAATTGTGTTGCATGCGCCATCCTGCACAATATTGCCACCCGACGTGGGCTACCTCTCATCCCTGCAGACCCAGATTCTGAGGATGAAGAGCAGGAGCAACCACATCGCCATCATGAGGATCGGAGCATCGCAAATCAAGGCAGACTGAGCCGGGAACACATCGCAACACAATACTTTGGAAGGTACGTGTCAACTTCAACCATACTCACCTACTGACCAAAAACTCCATTTGTTAAGTGGAACAAAAAAACTATTTAATATGTGCAGAAATTTAACTATTTACAATGACAAACTGTTCAGGGACTTAAAAAGGCCAACCATGCATGAGGCACATTGCCGTCATGTGCCCCAACATCAGGGACAGGGTTTAGTCTATGACCTATGGCGGCCTCTGCCAGCCTGGCTGGTCCCAGGTTGTTCTGCAGTGCTCTGCCTGGTACTCCCACTCCGGGGCACCCTAGTGTCTCCAGCAGAGACACTGCTCACAGTGGATCCCTCTTCGCTGTCCTGGGGGGAGTCCCCTGTACCCCTGGACACATGCCGTGCCTCCATTAGATCGATCACATGGGTGATCCGGCCCAGGCCTCTTGCCACATCCCCTGCAAAGTGGCCCATTTCCACTTGGAGGCCGACTGTCCTTCTTGACAGGCCAGTGGTGTTGACTGCCAGTCTGCCAATTGATGAGGCCATCCTGTCCAGCCTCTGGAGCAGCTGGCGTTCCTGTGCCACCCACCCTCGCTCTGTGACAGTAGTCCAGCCACCAGTTCCTGCATGGACAGGTCTAGGTCCCCAGTGTTTTGTGCCTATGACATCCAATTGTGCATGGAGCTGCTGCATGCTGGTATCATTGCTCCTTACAAAGCGGTGTAGAACCCCACTAATTCTCCCTAACATTTGGTTCTGCAGGCGCTGACCACGTAGCAGTTGTGCCTCGGTCATGGTGGTCGATGGACACCCGGACTCAGCCTGCAGCCCTGCTCTCCTCAACCTGCGTCGCCTGCGCAGTGGTGGATGCCCTGTGAGCTGTACAGTGGCACTCCTGGCTGTTGCTGGCGCAGCCTCCGGAACCACTGTTGCAGCAGGTGTAGTCATCAAGGGGATGGTGTTGGTGGTGCAGGTGGGAGTGGTGGCAGCTCCTGTGCTTTCCTCATGGGGCTGGCTGACTGTTGGCACCTGACTGCTGTGGCTTGTGGTGGTGTCTTGTGGGAGACCTGTGGGACATGGGGAACAGACTGTCAGTGTCTACTATCTGTTGCACACTTCCTAATAAACATTTGCCTATTGACTGCCTACTTGACTACATTGCCCATAATGCATCATTCTGGTGTTTGCTACCCTGAAATGGAGCTATCTTGGTTGTGCATGCCCCTGTGTACATGGTGAGTGGGGGTATGGCATTGATGGGGGTACAGGCATATCACATGGTACTCACTGGTTGATGTTGTGGGCTCAGAGGTGTCCAGATCTCCGACTCCTGTAACTGCCTCCTGCTCCAGGGTCTCCTCTACCCTTTCCTCCAGGGGTGTGGGTGGTGGTACGGATGATGGTCCCCCTCCTGTGCCTCTCATCTCCCGGAGCCTTTCTGCCACCCTCTCCTTGGTCCGGGAGCGGAGGTCATACCACCTCTTCTTGATCTCATCCACACTCCTGTGGCTGACCCCCAGGGAGTTCACTTTTTCCTGAATTTCCAGCCAGAGTTGTTTTTTCATTGAGTCTGGCACATTGAGGGCTGCCTTCCCAAAAAGATCATCATAGTGCTGACAGCATTCTTCTGTCAGCACCTCCAGCTCCTTCTCAGAAAAGTTTAATTTCCTCTTTCTGGGTGTTTCTGCCATTGTAGCTGCTGTTCCTCCTGTTGACTGTTCAGCAGTTTAAAATGGGTGTGGTCCTCCCTCCTCCCAGGTGTATTAGTAAACTTCCTGGCTGTGATGTCATCATCATGTGCCAGGAAGTGTTTCCAGAGTGTTCTGGAGTGGTTTCTGGAGTGTTCTGCAGCACCTGCAATCAATTTACATGGTACTCGCAATTTGCGACACCCACTCGCAAATTGCGAGTCCGTTTTTTGCACGGTCGCAAACAGCGACCTCGCAGACAGCGGACTCGCTATCTGCGTTGCGACTCTGGGTGCGAGTCGCAATTTGTCCACGGAAATTGTACCTGCATTCCTATTAGCGACACGCAATTTGCTAGTCGCACATGCTCGCAAATTGCGAGTCGATAATTTTTTTGTACCTACATCTGGCCCTTAGTTATTTTATTTACTTCATATTTATGCAAAGAGTCATATTTTGACAGCTCCGGAGTAGTTATGTCCCCAACCTCAAATTTACGATCAACTGGGTTTGAGTATTTTCAGGGGATAGAAAATAAAGGAGAGTACATGCAGGGACCAGTGTTTTTGCACCAATTTCTGCATGTTTTTTCCAATGCATCTCCCTGCAAAATACCACAATTTTTTGTTCCATTAAAATACTTGTAATAAGGCTCTTACAGTGAAACTGATATATATTCAAGTCCAACAGTTTCTCTGGTATTTATTTCTATGCCAATTTTAATTTTAAAATGGCTGTTACAAAGGGCACTCTAATATTATTAATCGTACTGAAATTGCACAGAGAATCAATCAAAATCTTCAGCTAATAAATAAATCAAAATCAGGGGCCTGATTTGCGAAGAATGTTTTCTGATCTACGGCTGACTTAGACCTGTAAATGGAAGTAATTTATGCTTGTATAAATTAGTCTGTATGTACAAAACTTTTAAAAACTGGCCTATGTCAGTCAATTAAGATTATGGCCCTCATTACAACATTGGCGGTATTGATCGCCTACCACCACGGTGACAGCAGCCAACATACCGTCACAGTGGCTACCAGCCACCCACCCGCATTATGACCGTAGATGGTCAATGCAGCGGATGGCGGTAAGGTGGTGCTGCTGTCAGCAACAGCACCACGCCAGCAAAATACCACCGACCGTATCATGAGCAATGATACAGTCTGGCGGTGTTTTTCTGGCAGACGGTGCTGCTGGCAGCAGCTCCGCATCCCGTCTCCTGCAGGAGGACCCCCCGCAAGCAGGTAAGACAGGTTCTTCGACAGGAGAGGGGGGCAGGGAGTGGTGTGTGCGTGTGTGGGGGTATTGTGTGTGTGGGTGTGTGTGTGTCTGTTTTTGTATGCATGTATGCGGGTGTGAGTCGCGTTGAATGAGTGCGTGAATGACTGAATGTGAGTGTACATGTATGTTGTGTGTCGTGAATGCGTGTGTGCGACAATGTATGTTGGTGTGTGTTGCAGTGTGTGGGTATGTATGTGTGCATGCTTGGGTGGATGTGGGTATGCGTGTGTGTATGAGTGTGTATGTGTGCATGTGTGTAAATGTGCGGGGGTCGGGAGGGAAAGGGCTCTGGGGAGGGAGGGGGGAGACCTCTGTCAGTGGCAGGGAAGGAATTCCCTGGCGCTTATTGTGCCTACCACCATGGTTTTCATGGCAGTATGCTTGCCACAAAAACCATGGTGGTAGGTGGGGTCATAATCCCGAGGGTGGGATTGTGATGGCCGCCGGGCTGGAGACTGAAGTCTCCAGCCCGGCGGTTGTTACCACCCTGGCGGACAGAGTGGTACACTGGCGGTTAGGCTTGAGCCAAACCGCCAATGCCATAATTTGAGAAAAAGTACCGCCAGCCTGTTGGTAGTGTCTTTCTCCAAATTACCGCCGACCACCAGGGTTGTAATGAGGACCTATGTATCTTTCCTGTAGACAAAGTATGCATGCTTAGATTTTCTCTTCAGTGTAACTTGCAGGTGCCCTAAGTGATGTGTTAGGGTGTGATTAGGGCAATCCCATAAATATGAGATACACACCTAGTCCCTCACAATCTCTAAGGATTAACAAATATTTTAAATAGATTTCCCACACTTCTCCGCACATTTATGTTTCAAGTAGGAGGATCAGATATAAATGATGGAGTTATCATCGGAAATAGAATTAATTACTCTACTTTTTACACCAGTGGGCTGGAGGAAAAAATGGGCGCTTGACGGAAAACTATTTAAAAGTGTGTGAAGAAAGTATTTCCAAATTTAATTTAAAAATGTTACAGTTCCTGTTTTCACACAAGCTGGTCTTGAGAAATGCGATCAACACCAATACAAGGAACAACTCCTGACTGCTTTGAAAAACACAGGTTACGTTATACCTTTACGTCTGGTGCTGACACTGAGGGCCATATTCATAATTTTTCACGCAAAACTGTGCTAATGCAGTTTTGCGTTAAAAAGTTTGCCCGCCAGCTAGCGTCATTCCAAAACAGCAGCCGGGTGTCTTATTTATGGAAAGGCGCAATCCGGCCAAAGGGTGGGCTAACGTCAATGAAAATTACGTTAGCCGGGTGGGGGTGGCGGTATGGGAGAAGGGGGTTTTGCACCAAAAAATTACATTAGGTGGGTTAGATTAAAAAATGATGACCAGCTCAGCATCATTTCTTGACGCAAAACCTACCACACCACATGACTCCTATCTTAGAAAAGACAGGAGTCATACGTGCCATCCCAATGGCCAGCACAGGGGACAAGGGTCCCCTGGGCATGGCCATTGCACCCAGTGTCATGTAAATGGTCCATTTCAGTGCCCCCAGTGGTATTTAAAAAAATAATGCAAAATACTTACCTCTACTTACCTATACTTACTTTGGATGGTGTCCCCATCCTCCGCTGTCCCTCTGGTGTGGGTGGGTGTGTCCCTGGAGTTTGGGGAGGGCACCTGTGGACTTATTCCATGGTTTACCACCATGGAAATGGGCCACTGGTCCCCTAATGCCTGCCCTGACTCAGGTGTTAATTATTGGTGCTAAGCAAGCTTAGCGCCTTTATTTAGGCCTGCCTCCCTCCCATGCACCATTTTTGGATAATAAGGAGGATAAATAAGGCCCCAGGGCCTTAGAGTCATTTTTTTGCCCAGGAATGTCTACCTTGCATCTCATTGACGCAAGGTAGTTTCCTGCTAGCAAAAAATGATTTTAACTCCATAACTTTGGTGGTAGATGGGTCTAACGCCAAAGTATAAATATAGAGTTAGATTTGCACTGAATTAGCATTAAAAAATTACGCTAATTCAGCGCAAAGCTAGTATAAATCCGGGCCTGAAAATCTAAATAGTTACCATGCTAAGCCTAGCTTCTACTCCCAATAAAAAGCTTTAGAAAGTTGTTTGGAAAGCAGATCTGTTTGATAATTTTCACTTCGTTTTCTGTTCTGGTGGTAATACAGAGATGGTGAACGCATCTTAGACAAAGGTGAATTGTGTCTCCATTTCTCCGGACCTTTGAGCAGTGTTTGAGATTGTCTATTTTAATGCCCTTATAAAGGTCATGAAAGAAAATATGGCAGTTGATGGTACAGTTCAGAGATGTTTTTCTTTTTAACTAGGCAACCACCTCCACCAAATACATTTGTCTAGCTCTCTCTTCACACATTGTCCGCTGCATCTATGAGTTCTGGAAGGTTCCATCCTCTCTCCGGTGCTCAGAAGGCTCGATTATGGAAACTGACTACTGATTGGAACCCCCAAATCCATCTTTCTTCTTTAAAAGCATCTGGCACTCTGCAGGTCAGCCATTATCTGGAACCAAATGATGAAAAGCATCACCCCAGTCCTGACCACTTTCAAAAGATTCCTACAGAAGCCAAAGGTGTGGTCTAGGTTTCCTGTGTAGTAGATAAAATCCTGAACATCGGGTGGTGAACACCTGTCCAGTAAACTTGTTATCTAAGGATGCTCCCACGGACACAGAAGCACTGGTAATCTCTAACTGGACACTCCATCCTTCAGAAAAGCCCAGACTTTAATGCAGGCTTTCTTAGAGAACAAACCTGGACTCTGTAATTCTATTCCTCTAGCTATTAGGGGAAGTACCTACTATGTCTATTGTGAAAAAGTAGCTCATACCTGTAAAGTGATGTCCAAAAAAGCTGATCAAGGCAAATGTCACAGCCACCACATCAGGGAGAGACCAACTGACAAATTGCTCTTTCACACATATGCTAGGAACCTTGATGGGATCATATGAAAATGGAATGAAAATGAAAACTTATTAACACAATAAACATTTTAACAGATTCATAACTTATAAACATAAACATCATCTTTCACATATTTAGGTGGAATCACCACCTGTTTGTTGCATCTTGGTACACCAACACAACCCTCATCCAACTTTACCTTTGCCTCGACTGGTCAACAACGCATCCCCACAATTATTTTTGAATTCCAAATGCGGTGGTCATCAAGATTAACTGAATAAGGAAGCACTTTAGTAACCAAAAAAGAACTGGAAAACTTTGACTCTCCACTTTTCATTGGAAGTCTCACTTTTACCATGTCACCCACTTCTACCTTGGTTTGATGTACGCTTTCCTTTCATCAAATTAATTTTTTTGTTTCCACGTCTTTCCTTGTAGGTTTTTTTTGTCAGGTAACACTTCAGTGGGCAACTTTCACTTCACCCACGAAGGGTTCACCATTGTGTGTGGCTTTCCTACCCCTAAATACCTCAAAAGGTACTTTACCTGTGACTGAATGTGGTGCTAAACAAAAAAGTTCAACTCTTTCAATTAAATCTTTCTTGCAATCCTTGTTTATGGATTTTTGTATAGCTTCCTTTAGAAGCCCATTAAAACTCTCCACCATCCCATTTGTTTAGGGATGATAAAGAGAGCATTTTTTATGTTTGATTCCCCTAAAGGCCAAGAACTCTTCCGTTTCCATAGAAACTAGCTGAACACCATTGTCACTCAAAATGTATTCCGGAAATCCCCCCTGCAAAAAATATCCATGAGGAAAACAATCACACTGTTGGTTTCAATGTTTAAAAAATTATATTTGTTCTCTCTTAAGGTAAGACCTCTTGCTCTGAACCTATCCACAACCAATCTAAGTCTGTTATCATGTTCTTCTTGATGAGAGCCATAGATTAACATACCATCCTGGTACATCTTTAAGCCTGCTGAATTTTCTAAAACATCCTCCAGATACCTTTTGGAAGTCTGAAGCAGATGAACTGAGGCAACCTAGTAAACTTAAAAATCCCAAATGGGGTAATAAAGGTCGTCAGATTCATAGAATCATCATATAAAATAATTTGCTGTTATGCTTCATTAAGATGTAACATAGAGAAAACTGTAGCTCCTTCTAATTGGGTAAGCATCTCTGAGATATTGGGAAGAGAATATCTGTCCACTACCACAGCACTGTTTAGTCCTCTCACATCAAGACATAACTGTTCTTCTCCAGACAGCTTGTGTGCAAGCACGACTGTGGGAGGCAATTCAGTAGATTCAGTCTTAACTATAATACCCTCTGCCTCTTAGTTGTTAAGATCTTCTAACATGGTTTGCCTCAAGGCTAAAGGTACCCCACATACTTTATACACCACTGAGATAACATTTCTTTAAGTACAATCTTCCGTGCATAATCTGACAAGCATCCCAACTTCTCTTCAACCACTTTCATAAACTGTTGATGCAAAGTATTGGGAATACCATTTTCATACTAGTCAACCTTAACATCGGAGTTGCTGTGTTTGGGTGTGACATTATCAAGAACTGTCTCTACAGCAGTCTGTACATATTTCAAGACAATACATGCTTTGCTATTGGAATCTAGCATTACCCTTAAGTCTTGTTGGTGGAACCAGCTGATAATGCTCTCTCCCCTACTGGAAACATACATTGTTTGAGCTGTGAGGCGACCCTTGTATTCTAAATCTCCTAAAAAGTACCCAAGCAGTTTTATGGGCTGACCTCCATAGGCTAAGGGCCTTACATCTGGTTTAAAGAGTTTGACATTTGCCCTCAGATGATGTGTATAAAAATTCCTTGGGACCAATGAGATCTTGGCACTGGAATCAAACAGCATATCAATGGATTGTCCATTCCCCTTGTCTTTATCAATGAGTCCTTTGTTCTTTTGTTGTTCAACTAGGAGTACTACTTAAGCACAGTGTAACTCATTATAATCCCATACCTCCTCATTGTCTAACAAAATGTCCTTTACTTTTTAATCCTACTTTTGTTTTGGGACCTGCACTTTTTCGCAAAATGTCCTAATTTGTCACATAAACAACACTTGGCAGATATTACAGGACAACATTTATCTTTATCTAAATGTCACCACATCTAAAACACTTCACATTGAAAGTTTTTTTAATAACAAACTTATCTGGATATTTAACTTGTGTGTTACTCACCAAGTGCACTTTCTATTGAGGCAAAAGACTGTGTTCCTTTTTAATAACATCAAGGCAAGTCAGTGAGTGTTCGATCTTCTCAGCAATGAACAACAACTCATCTAGTTTGTATCCTCTTTTTGCCATAACTTATCATTGACCTTTTCAATGCTACAACCTAACATGAACTAGTCACAGATGAGTAGTTCTAGAGAACCTTCAAACTTGCAAGTGGCCCCCAACTTACGCAAACCAGTAACATAGCTTTCTACTGAGTCCTGAGGTTTCTGAATTCTCTTACCGGAGTGGTACTGTTGCAGGATCGTACTCACCTTGGGAAGTTTGTATTTATCAAGATTTGTTTATATAAATATCAAACTCTTTCAAACCTTTTGCTTCACTATCCTCAATCCCTTGGAGATATTCAAAAACCTCTTGTCCTTCCGGTCTTAGAGGGTGAAGAAGTAAAGAGGTTTTCTTTTCAACACTCAAAGATGTCCCACATATGCCGGCATAATGATTGAACACTTTTTTCCACTTAGTCTGCTTTAAAGTTGGTTCACCTGGACAAGAAAGGAAAAAAGGCCACAGCCTAATATTTAGCATGACTGCGAAAAATAAAAGTTATACAAGTTTTGACAGCAAATACTTTCCTTACCACCCTACACCAATTGCGCAAGGTATAAATTGTAAAAGATTCTTAAACTCAAAGGCCACCTATGAAATTAAATATAACTATAAATTGACCATAAAACTCTTTTCTCTAATATACAAGATAAAGTTGACATGAACACCAGTGACCAAACTGACACCCAACAAACTGTTTTCTAGACACACTGGTGTCCGATGAGCCAGCTGACCAGAAATCCACTTGACACACTGGTGCCTGATAAGACACCAGACCAGTACCTGTGAACAAGTAAAGAAGTCCAAGTCTTGCAGTTTAACCACTACCCTGAAAACACCAGTGAAAGTGGCTACAAAGTTACTCCCACACACAGATGTCAATAAAATATGATGTGAACTGTTTCATAAACTGTTTCAAACCTGCTCTTCACCAAATGTCAAAAAGCCCTAATAAAATATTTCAGGTGCTTCCATGATGTGTAGACACTCAACAATGTAAATTACCCAACGTAAGGTGCCCGCTATAAACGTAGTGCTAGTGAAGTTACGCTCACATTCACAGAATGCAATGAAGAAAAACCCAATTTATGATAGCTGCGGTCAATGTAACGTGGATGACATTTCGTTTGAATCCAGGCAATTTATTGTGGATGTTCTTACATGCTTTGGAACCTGGTTGCATAAACCTCCTGTGTCGCAGAATACGACTACTGAGGAAAATGGAGCAGCCCAGAGATTGACGTCACCATTAGGACACTCAGCGTAGCTGCAATATAGATCTATGAAATCAAGTAATCTGCGAATATGGATGCAGTGAAGAGCACAGTAGTAGGCAAGGCAACAAGGCTGTGATGACAAAGCAGGAGTGCTTGCGGGAGCTGCCACAATTGGGTAAAGTTGAAAAGGAATCAGAAATTTGTAAGCGCACACTTCCAGAATGTAACGTGAACCTGGAGGTTTTACACGATTTTCAGTTGTCTGTAGAAAATTGTGAAAACAAAGTAATGAACGAAAGTACCTTAAATCTGCCATGAGATGCTAATAAATTGGTATTGAGATGTTACCTTGTTTATACATATAATCATATGACCTGAAGGTTTTCAGGGTGATCTTGTCTATAGAATTGCAGCTTTGGGTTTAGGACCGTCACCAGTGTGACAAAGTGGCTCATGCATGCATCGTGATGTCCAAAATAGGATATATACTTGAAGTAAAGCTGATCAAAGGAAACGTTCCAGCCATCTCATCAGTGAGAGGCAAACTCACAAATAGGTCTCTAACAAACATTCTAAGAACCTTCATGGGCATTCTAATAACAAACTCTAGCTACGCATGTGAAAAAGAATGAAGATACCACACCTACTTTTTCCATATCATTTCCTCCTGTGTCGTTTCACAGGATTAATTCCATGCACTATAAAGCTGTATAAAACACAGTTGGTATCCAAATCTGGACATTTGTCGATATCTTATCTGCACCACCCTGTTCCTCCATGACTTTATCTTTCCAGCCACACCAATGAGAGCCCTGTTTTCTTTTTATACATGGCTTGGCAGTGTGGGTATTAACAAGATATGGGAACTTTACTCTCTTGCTTGTTGTAAAGAAAAGCCAAACTGAGTTCTTGTTTGCCTTCCTGGAACATATCTTCAGTGCTTTCTGAAGTTTTCCAGGTCCACCTTAAAGCACAGGGAGAAGATTTGACTCCATAGTCATCAAGAAGCGAAACTCAGATGCAAAGGAATCTCTGTCTGGATGATGAAGGAAGTAAGGTGCCTTCAAGTCTCACATTTAGCCTCTAGGACTCTCATTCAAAGACAAAGGTAGTTGTAATATATTTCCTCCATATGTATCTAAGGAATTCAACTACAACTCCCATGATACTTTGTGAACAGCTCAACCTGGTAGGAGGGGGGTTGACTAGAAATAAGGTTTTCGCACATCAGCTGACGTGCGTAATTTGTTTCACCTGTGTAGTCTGATTCAAATGTGATAGGAATGTGCAGCAGAATGCGCTGAATAAGTTCTTTTTAGGTTCCAGGAGAGGATTTCCCTGTTTGTTTCTTCGGGTACATACTGGCTGGTGTGTCCACAGTTTTGTAGCGTGAGGAGCGCTTCATTTAAAAAGTACATTTTTTTCCTTTGTGGGAGAGCGAGTCCTTTTGCATTTTAAACACCTTTTTACAAGGAGCAGCTGAGTAGCTGTATTGGAAGTTGTTGGTGAGGCGATGTGAGCTGGGCTGCTGAAAATCTGCAAATACGTGATAAACAGTGTTTATTTATTTTTTGTATGGAGGCAGTGCTGCTGAGGTACTGAGTTTTTGTTTACTTCCTGTTTCTTTTCCCTATCTACAAAGATCGAAGACTAGTTTGACTATTTGCTAAAAGGGGGTGTTTTTACTTGTGACTTTAACAGTGGATATTTACCCAGACCCCTTATGATTCACATTTGTGAAGGACTATCATTACCCAAAAGGAATTTGGATGAGTTCTGGCTCATTTTTGCTGCTTAGAGATTTCTTATTCAGAAAGGAAAGGATTTTCTGAATTCTGATCTTGAAGGGCATTATGAGAATATTCCTCATGGGCACACATGTTTTGGAGTTTTAGTTTATGCATGGTATGTATGAGTCATAGAACACAGGGCATACATTATGCTAGTATGACAAAAAAGTGTGAATGAAGATTTATGTGCTTCATTGTGATGTGTTTGTATTGCAGCATTGGTGTGCATATCAACAAGGAGGACATAGAAGATCTAATGTGGTGCATAAGAGAAGTTACTGTTTCCATAAGACATCACCCCATAAGATAGGTAATTTCCTAAAGAACAAACCATATATTTAAGTTATCTTATATAGCAATGATAGTAGAGACCTTAACTGTCTTTATCTTTTCTTGTTTTCAGGTCTCCTTTAACACGAAAACACAAAAAAACAAATGGTCACAATTTGTAACAAGCTTTTTTCCTGCAACTGGGGGCCACTAACCACTGAAAGAAAATAAGAGACAGTTGTCCCGGCTCTCATTGGTGTGGCTGGAAAGATAAAGTCATGGAGGAACAGGGTGGTGCAGATAAGATATCGACAAATGTCCAGATTTGGATACCAACTGTGTTTTATACAGCTTTATAGTGCATGGAATTAATCCTGTGAAACGCCAAGTTCATAATGGGGGACTATGTTATCCGAGTATCAGTTATACAGTTAAGCACTTGTTAGCTAGAAAGGTGAGAAGACCGGCACATATCAAGCCACTGGGTGAATTATTCATATTGGAATTATATAACTATAGTTAAATGCACAAGTGCTCCAATGGATTTGTATTGATCACCATGAGTGTCCTATGTTACTTAGGATTGTGTGAGCCATACATGCAGTATTAAATATGTACAACATAAAGGAAACAGCTTGGAGACTAATGTGTGTTGAGTCACTTTGTGCTTCCACTATATTGATGTAGTAAGGGGTTATTTGAAAACTTGACAACTTGATGTAGTAAGTAGTTACTTTGTTGTAACTTAATAACGATTAGATTAAGCATTAGCAGAAGACATCTTGTATTTAGCAGCTATTGTGAACATTTGGCAGAATCCATTTTGTATTCCTGGCAGCCATTTTCTCTGCCATGTGCTCGCCATGTGCTCTGTCCTACCTTTCTGTTAACTACTCTTGAAAATCTGTCTAGTGACAAGTTATATTTAGCATCTCCCACTTTCGCACATGCCCAGTAAGAGCTGCAGCTGTTAGTAATCAGTAACAGACAGTAATGTGTCAACTAGTCCTTGAAACTGTTAGCCCCTCCTACTTGTCGACTGTGCATTTCCATATGACCTTACATGTATGTAAGTCTTGCTTCTATAATTGTACCACCTTCTTTTAGCCCCTGTGTGGGTATAAAAGGAACATGCTCTCTTAGTTCAGTGTGCTACTTCAAACATTACCGAAGGGTGCTGTTTGAACTGTAGTACCACCTCATGAGGTTTAATAAACTTTGTCTTTTATTTCAGTTTCTGTGCCAACTTCTTCCTATATGGTCTGAGGACTTTGTGCAGAGAAGGGTGAACCCCTTGCACTAGTAGGCCTTGCTGAGGCTTACTTCAACAACTTGACAATGTTGGATATATCCAACATTTTGGAAGTGTGTAACATAGGGTCACAAATCATGGAAGCATGGTCAGCAGTGGGTACCAAGCTTTATTAAAGACACCCCAGCCGTAACTTAGTGCCCCCTCTCAACTGTCTTACTGATTATCGCCAACCGTCACTTCAGTTCCCAACGTTCTACAGCTGTACAGCCAGGACATCCATGCCTACTTTAGGAGGGGAATGAAGGAAGACACCACACATCTTACCTTTTTAGCTTTGCTTAAGGGGAAACAGACAGTAAAATATGTGTAGAATCTAGACAAACATGTAAATATATTAAAAAACAGGAACTTTTCAACCATATATATCTACAAGTCGTAATCGTATAAATCATGATAGTATATAAAATATTTTGTAAATGTTTTGGAAGAAGGTGAGATATGAATACCAAAATATGCAAGTGAAATCTATTTGGGAATGTAGTCTTTTTGACGTTTAGGTGGCCATATTTTGTGAATGGTCACCCTGCATGGAGCATTTCCTGAGGACTCTTTGTCTTTGTTTTTTTATTGTCACTTTTATTTTGAGAACTAGTACTCATAAGGTTGCCATCTAATGCCTTGGGAATGTCGGTATTACCACCAGGATTAAAATACTTGAATATTCTTCCATCGTGGGTCTCTACTGCATTACAGAATAATTTGAATACTCTCATGGGTTTGATTAATTTTGACCACTTGCCACACCCAGTGGGAGCTTAATCTATGCCCAATACCCAATCTTTAGAGACATCTGATTTGTGTGATGCTTGTCACATTGTATTCTTTTGTTTTCCTTAGAGTCTTAACTGTCTTGTTCTCCAAAATCGCCTACAGCCCTTGTGCCACTTCATCCAGCCTGCAACTAACTTGAATCTAGTATTCTTCCCCTCTAAGACTCAAAAGGGTGCTATCTATTGTTTGATGTGGAGTTAGATGGAAAGCTATTACTATCTATCACTATCTTAATTACTTCTTCCTTCCAACTTACATTATTTGCTTTGTTGAGTTGAATTCCTTCCATTATGGGTTTATTAAACCTTTCTACTACTCCTTTGTTTTTGGGTTGTTTAATGCACATAGGCAGTTTATGATCCATTACTTTCTATGTATTCTTACATATCCATTTAACAGAATTGTACCTCCTTATCAGAGAGAATAGAGGATGTCAATGCTTCCATCCAACATGTCTCTTCTCAACATATTATTATTCTTTTGGAGCTGATGTCAGAGATTATTATTCATTTCTGGCCATCTGGAGAATATATCTATCAAAGCCACTGTATAGGAGATGTTATTTTCCCTGGTCAATGGTCCAATAATGTATATAGGAAGATTGCTCAAGGGCCTATCTAGAAGGGGGAATATATAGGTGGGTTCTTAGTGACCAGAATTGTGTCACTATTGTTATTTAATGGACACCCTCTGATTATTCTTTTGATTTGTATATCCAAAGCTTGCCACCAAAAGTCAAGCTGGAATCTCTCTTTTGTCCTGCATACACCAAAATGTCCATCATGTGCCTGGTCATCTAATTTCCCTTGTATTCTCAGTGGTGGATTTAACGTTGTACCACAAAATAAACAATCACCAATTTCTGCCAACTCATCCCTGATCATCCAAAATGGTTTAATACTCTCCCAACTTTCACAATCTCATGCTCAACCTTTTGTAAGCACCACCCTCACCTTAACAAGGACTTCTTCTTTCTCCATTTCTTCTTTCCAAACTGCCTCATTAACAACCCGTTCTGTGATAACACAAAAAATCGCAGCAGGTAATTCTTCCATTACGCCTTCACTTCCTGAAAGAGTTATATCATTTATCAATCTAAATAGAAAGTCAGCTGCCCTGTTTTCTGTTTTTGATTCCAGGTAACCACCTCAAAGATGAACTCTTGTAAATTAATGACCCACATTCTCACGCAACTAGATATTGAATCTAAACCTTTCCTCACAAATATTTATTTGAGAGGCTTATGGTCAGTTTGTGCTTCCCCAGTGAAATTCTTGAATTATTTCAATGCCCAGATAACAACAAAGGCTTCTCTTTTGATAACAGAATAATTAACTTCTACCCCTCTTAAATAACTAGAAGCAAATGCTATAGTTTTCTCCACATTGGGATCTTCTTGTGACAGTACAGCTCCCAAACTCTTATGGCTGGCATCATTAATGATAATTCTGTTTCCTAAGACACATTTCTCAAACTTAGGAGCATGCTTTAAGCTTTCTTCTACATCCTAGAACTCATCCCTATACACTTTAATCCAGTCAAATGCTACTTTACTCTTCATAAACTGACTCATACTGAATGTTCTACTCATAAGAGTACCGTAAAACACTATCATACTGAAAAATGACTTCAGATCTTCCTTATTCTTGGGTGCAATCATTTTCAGAATGGTTTTTACTAAATCTTCCTTTGGTTCTATTCCTTCTGCACTAATTCTATGTGCCAGGTGATCACTTTGAATCCAAATTTACAATTCACAATTTCTATAGTTAGACCATTCTACCTGAAATTCTCTAGCACCAACTTTACTCCTTTATCATCTTGTGACTTTGTGTTTCTACACACTAATACATCATACTGACAGTAAAAACAGTATAGATTCCAATATAGAGGACACAGCCCTTTGAAATACTGATGCTGCTGAAACTAATTCAAAGGGCATATGTTTGAACCTATCTTCTACCAGGGGTGTAATGAATGCTGTGAGGTCTTGCGAGTCGGTATAGATGCACTGGATAGTATGTCGTGGTCAAGTAAGTCAAGTGTCAAGAAGAATTTGGCGCCAGCTGGTGCTGTTAATATCTGTGAGATGTTGGGTACAGAAACCTGTCAACAATCATCTCTTTGTTAAGGGCCCTCAAATCAACAAACGATCATATTTTATTATCTGTTTTACAGACCACTACAATGGGTGCCAGCCATTTGATGGCTTCTGTTGGTTTGATGATGCCTTGACTAAACAGTTTTTCTAGTTCTTCTTTTACAGCACTTACCATAATATTAGCAATCTTCTGACTTTAGAAGCTACAGAAAATGCCCCCTCTGATACTTTTATCTTGTGCACATATGTCTTGAGACAACCAGGATTCTGATTAGAGAATTCTGGGAACTGTTTTTCAAAATTAGTGGCTTCTTGCACTGCTTGTAGTTGGAATTGAGAACATGTATTGGGATCTGAGTATACTCCTCTGTCCTTTTGCACCAGCCAACTCAAGCTACTGCCCTCCTTTTCTGACACATATATTTTTGAGATCACTATTCTGCTTGTATATTTGATTTTCTCTTTATAGTACCCTTTCATTTTATTGCATTGCCCTGCATGACCTCCAGGCTGTATGTCCATCCTATGGAGCTTCACATTGTCATTAAATCTTTCTCTATAAACATTTTCTGATGTTATTGTCAACCTTCAATATGAATCAAACATAGCTTCAACTTCTATGCCATCTATTTTTATCATGTCCTTTGGATTACTTGAGTCTGAATTGCTCATTTGTAAAAACAATGTCATCACCTAAGTCTTTGACATTATCAATATTCTTCTTCTTAAATTACTTTTTACTCCTATGCCTCCTATAGCATAACATCTAATGGCCCTTCTTATCACAGTTTTTACATGTAGCTTTCATTGCAGGGCAGTCTGTTGAACTGGTCCTGCTGCCACTCCTGTAACACTGTCCTTTTAAACAATACACACTTACTTTGTGTTTTTATTTCTTTTCATTCAATTAACTTACTATTTTTTTATTTATTTCACACACTTTAGCATAATTCTACTTGCCAAACCACTATTATTACTTCACTTAAATTAGGGTTGTCCTTTAGTGCCAGCTCCTTTCTTATTCTATGATGCAGGTAAGCAAGAATTTATCTCTTATCTGTTCATCATTCGCTGCTCCAAATTTTCATGTTGCAGCTAACCTTCTCAGTGCTGAGCCACATTTCTCAACAGCCTTGCCCTCTTTTCATGCTCTTTTACCAATGTGGGAATTTTCCAATATTTTATTGATTTCTTGCAAAAAATTATGATCTAATACTTTTATAGAATATTCAAATACATTCAGCCATCTTCAATCATCCCCTATTAAATTAGTCAAAAGTTAAAAAATTTCTTGCACCTCTGCACCTAAACAATGTTCTTATAGTGCCACTTATCTCTCTTTTCCTAAAGTTGGACGACACACAGCTACATACTTATTAAACACCTTTTCCCATTTACTCCATACCATTGGAGGTTCACCCGGATAGGTCATAAAGAATGGTGGTGGAATTATGTTTTGCATTTGATTTTAATTAACTGCTAGAGTAAGGATTACATATATATAATATGCTCAGTAACAACAATTCTCTTCTAAATTATTTCAGCAAAAGAAATGAACATAGAGTCAGTATCGTTGATATGTTATATTGGTCACAGATGAAGATTAGCCCACTAATAGATGGTGGACCACTTTTGGAAATGTGATGTGTATCTTCTTATTCTCTATAGTGGTGCTGGTGTAAGTGTGTGGATCACTGAATGATGAAAACCACAATGTATTTCATCTTCTTTCCTGTAGATGGAACCTAATGGCACAGTGAAGAAAGGTTGCCTTGTGCCGTAGAGTTGATCAGTTCACTCATGAAACTTAATCCTTAGAACAGGCTGTTCATCAGATTGACTCTCTTGAGATAATTTGTTTTAGATATGATTATTTCATATGCCTTAATGCTTCTCAAACTCACTGTTGTGAATGTTGGAGAATACTGGGTTCTCCCGGAGCAGCTCTGAGTGGGCAGTCCGATAATCTTCTCAACACGTGCACACTGAGCGGCTCAGAGTGAGTGGCTCAATATCCTCCTCTGCATGTGTGCATGCTTCTGCATTTCTTAGTTCTGCTTATATTTAAAAGTGCTGCGGCTGAGTTACCTGCTATTTTTACAACACCATGAGTTGCTGACTATTTGTCTTTACAAATGTAAAAGTCTCTCATCAAAATATAAATTGGAACTGCTCTCCTTACACCTTACCTAGCTGCGCTCTATACCTTGTAGATTTCGATCACATAATATCACCATTTCCATATACTCTAGAATTCCTCTTTAATGCTTTAGGCATAAATACCTTTCTCCAGTCAAAGTCAAAAGTTTATTTCATAGATGGAAAATGTAGTTTCATCATCAAAACATAAAAACACGTCAGAAATTAATAGCAAGTCATCAAAATGCATATTTAAAATCCCACCATTACATCAGTTAAAAATAGGAACATTAAAAGTATTGAAAAGTTCCACTAAGAACTAAAAATAATTTTGGTGCAGATGGATTTTTAAGGTTGATCTAACAGTGTGACAGGGAACTGTCTGGAGTACAAGAGGGGAATGGGCAGAGGAGCCCCGGCCAGGTTCTACAGTCCCCCAGGGGGACTGCTGAAGGAACAACATTGGTTTGCGCTAGCAAGTGGGCTGACGTCAGTGAAATGAAAGGAAAGAATGACGAGGAGAACGAAGAGATCACTGGAGAGAAAGGGAAGCGAGAGAGACCGGATGAGAAACTTAAGAAGAGACGTGACATAGAGGAGGTGACGAAGGTACCGTGAGCATCCACAACGGGAGAGACGAGACTCTCACGCAGCTAGGTGGAAAGACCCGGGAGACGTGAAGGAGCCTGCAGCATCCCAGGAGGGATGTGGCTCAGTCAGGAACGTGATCGCTTATGCGGTCAAGTACACCCCTTATTGAGGAGGACTGGGATTGCAGGAAGGAAGGTGTGGAAGGGCAAAAGCCTACCTGAGTAGACCATGGTGGCCTACTCTATTTCCCAAGTGCACATTAACTCACGAGAGGCCCACTATACACAAGAGCCAGTTGGAGGCGAAGATAAAACCGAGTGGAATAAGGGGCACGAAACAGTGGCAGTAAACAAATTGTGGTGGCACATGACGAACCCCTCATGTGCACAACCCCTCCTTATTTGCATGCCTGATTAATAAATAATATAAAAATTAGACAGAACACTTAGCTGACCCGGTCCTTTTCTTCTCTTCTCTGCTCCTGGAGCCTGCCCATCACTTGTTGCAGAGGAGACCTGAAGAACCTGGAAAAGAAGAGCCACATAAATTGGGGAATTACAAATTAAGGAAAAGGACTAGCCAGGAGAAAAAAAAGGAAAAAAAGTCCCAGACACTTATGTTTAGAGCTTCTGTGACAACAACAGAATAAAGAGAATTGTTGGCTATAGATTGCCTCCCTGCTGTAATGAACCTATAAATATATCATAGTGCTGTGTCCTACATAACATGGCCCTATCACAAACAGTTTTTGTATAATTGACCGTCCCGCATGTAGGAACTTAGATACAGCCACTCAATTACAGGCAAGGGATCGCACTTGCAAATCCTCAGGGTGTGTATTGGATTTGTTAAACACAAGAACTGGCATAGAGGTGCAATCCAGCTGGCTCTTGGTTTGGCAAATTTAAGACAGAACAACAACAACATACATGCATGGCATCGATTCGACCCAGGCTTAACATAGTCCCTCAATAAAGTATGAACAGCAATTGGGAGAGTGCCATACCTGTACTGCAAAAACTATAGGTGGGCATGCCCAGGTCAAATGAAATTTAAAAATTCCTTGGTGCTTGGGCCCAGATATGTGCAGTAAAAAACATCTAGTGAGGCGACCTGTGCGGCTAGACATTTCCTTCTAGGCAGCAAATCTCTCCCAGAATCCACATTTGAATACTGCTCCCTCAGTGGCCTTCATAGATGATGGATCTTCCCAAAAGTTAGCTAATCCTAACTCATTCCATGCTTTTTTAAAATAAGCCGGCCACCTTATCTTTTTTGTGGGATCTAAATTAATAATATAAGTAAGGCCTTCTCTGTAGGGATGTAGTTCTTCATTACCCCACATTTTCACCCAGTAGATTTGGGGTTTTATGGTGGCCAATTTAGAGACAACATTAAGATTGAGATTCAATGCTAGTCGCACCAGACGTATTCCCCTCCCTAAACCAACAGGGACTCTGATAAAATTGTTTTTTGTCTGGTACCTGGTGGACCCGTGTTGCAATGTCCCCCATAGCTTGGACCCAGATAGTTCCATATTCCTGGCTTGGGACTTATAGATCTCCATTGCAGGGAGGATCTGAACCATGCAGTCTTTTAAGCAAACCTAAGAATTGCCCCTGCTCTATAGATTAAGAAGTGTGAACTTTTGAGAATCTGTGGATTTCAGGAGCCAAAGTCAGCCAAACAGATCACCAACTAATCCAATAAACTGCCCTTTTCCAATACTTCCCCAACCAAATTTATTGTACCCTTCACTGTTTTCTTCCTAGAATATGTCATCTGTTTTGTTTTAGAAACTTCCAGTTCAAGACCATATTCAAGGCAGAACAAATTAAGTTTGTCCACAAGATTTTGAAATTTGGCCAAGAGAAGGGTATCATCGGCACAGAAGAGCACTGGGACTTTATGTCCTGCAAGAGTAGGGGCATTGTTAACACAGTTAATCAGCAACTTCAGACAGACCTGCTCCACACCCTTACCAATAAAAAGTGCCTGTTAGTTCTCTTCTTGTGCCACATTGAACCCTGATAAAGGTTTACTTATGGAGGCACATGATAAAGTTTAGAAAATTACAGGGCATCCCCGTCCCACGTAAAGTTTCCCATAGCTTCTTCTTAGGCACCAGGTCGAGCGCAACACAAAGATCAATAAATGCTACAAAAAACTGCCCCCCAATATCTTCAATTTTCCACTTAAGGAAGCAGAAGTCCTGGGTGATTGATCTGGTCTTAGATCTAAAGTCTTCCTGTTGGTTGGATAGGAATGCTGTCATTGATCCAAACCAAAAATCTTTTGCAGGAGACCTTTTGGAGATTATCCAAGAGGCTAATTTGCCATTAGTTTGAAGGGATGATTGGGCTTCCATTCTTGAAAATAGGGACAATCCCTCCCTCTTTCAAAGTGCTGGGCATTGCTTCCCATGCTGCAATTGCATTTGCAAAGATGTTGATATAAGGTACCCACAAATTGGAACCAGAATTGAAAAGATCTGCTGGAATCATGCCTATACCACGAGGCCGTCCTTGCTTAAATGAGGCTTCCACATAGGCGGCCTCAGCTAGGGTAAAGACGTGAGGGTAGAGTATGATTTAGATATGATAGTTCCTCCAAGTTAGCAGTGGCCAAATCAATTTCATGTGCAGAGGAGTAGAGGTTTCCAAAGTCGGCAGCCCATTAATGGGGCAAAATAAATGACTCAGCTGGCTTCTCTAATTCCCTCCACTTGTAGTTACTATTCACCAAAATTTCATCTAATTATCATTAGCGGCATTAGAGGCAATAGATCATTCCAGTTGTTATATTCCCATGTGTCTTTACCTTGCCTTACTACCCATTGATAAAATGCTCTGCATGCCCTTATGTCCTGACTACCTCATTTTTGATTGCTCAAAGGAGATTTATCTTTGCCTCTCGACAATGCTGTGTGTATCACCCATTTGCTGGGCCCTTTGCCAGAGTCCCTATGGTTTCTATAAGAAAGAAGTCTTTAAGCCCTTCAATCAATCTGGTTTGCTCAGCTATAATCATTTCTTTGTTCCCCCAGTTATCACGCATAATCTTCATGCGTAAATCAATCATTATATACTAATCTAAGAGTACTTTGGAGGAAGAATACACCACCTCCCATTTTTTGTCCCAGTTGTTATTCTTGGCCTCCAATTGTTGGTCATACTGCTGAGAAGATGAGTGTGGAGTGTTGAAGACCCATTCCTTCATAGTTAAATCTAGGGGATTATGATCACTCTCATCCCTCTCAGGTATGTCAATGTCCTTCATCAACCTCCACAATTTGACATCTGGAATAATGTATTCAACAAAGCTTGCATACAACTCCCTTCTAAATGTGGGGGCAGGAATAGTGTTTGAAGTTGAAAGACCGTTGCAGGCTTTCCACTTGAAGGGCTGCTCTATTAATGTTTCTCTTTACAGAGTAAGCTAGTTCAGGGATTCCCATACCATGTCCTGCTCATGGCGCAACTCCTCCGTGAAGCCATAAGGTTCATAGGTAAGATTTAAGTCTCCTGCCACAAAAACATAATGGGACACTAAATAATGGGCCAGAATCTCCTCCAGCAATCGTATATATTTATTTGCAGGAGGGGAATGGCTTTAGGGATGTAAGGAATTATCCCTGGGATGTCTGGCGATCCTGTTTGGAGTTCTTCTACAGAACAGAAATGTGTGGCATTCACTCAGGCAAGCAGTCCACCTGATGAACGGCTGACTGGGGACCTGGTTGTGGGACAGTAAAGCTTTTGAATTGAAACCACACCTAAATACACACTCAATCACCTATGTTTCCTGAAAAAGGCAAAGTGTATGGTCCCATGCAGAAGCATCAAGTTTTGACTTAATCCTGACAATGATCCAGCGAACAATGGAGGTGGCGTTAGAGCACGAGCTGACATAAGAAGTACAAATCCCAGATAATACTAATGGCTGGTGAGCAGTAGTCATAGACTGGCCCTTCTCCTCAACAAGCAGCTGGACAAGAGAGACAGATGATCACAAGTGGCTGGCCTTCACTTTAGAAACACAATCAGACACTGCCTCAAGTCCAGGACAAAGGAAGTGTGGAGAAAAATGTAAAGGAGTTAATCATGGAGAGTCCAATATTAAGGTGGCATCTCCATTGGCCAAAGAGGGCGAAGTGGCTACAAGTCCATGGGCTACATGCAGTCAGTCACCCTCTGTGAGGATGGAAGTTGAGGGGGCCAGATGAGGGTCGGCTGTAGTACTTTTAGGGTAAATAAGTCTGGGCACAGGTCTTGGGTGGAGATGGCGATAGAAGTAACCAAGTGAAAACAGCGAAATACCAGAACATAATACACTGGGAGGATAACAGTTGGCCAGTAACTTCTGCACAGTAGCAGGAGTCCTGAAAGTTAACAATCACCCAAAAAGCTTGTTACCAGGGGACCAACCTATCTCACCCTTTGAACCATCAGAATGTGAGACACATCTGAATTAGGGAAACAGGTGCTATTGTGCAACCAGTGGAGAACCTTATTTTTCAGCTGGGAGAAAGACTCAGCAGAACTGGGGGGCAAACAGGGTAGTTTTGATAAAACAGCCACATAGGGACAAACCTCGGGAGGAAGGTTAAATGAGATGGAATTGAGTACATGGGTAGCTGAACGTCCTGCTACCCCAGCCACCCCATCCCTATCCCCACCCCTGGTCTCACCCACAGTGACCTGTTCATTTACAAAGCACTTGTTGTCTGTGGCGGATTGATGCTTGGCCGACCTGGCCAGTAAACAGTTTTGCGTCAAGTCAATACAGCCCTCCTTAAATGTAGAGGAATTTGTGGAAGTAGTTTCTAGGAGACAGCAGTTGGAAGGTCTTCCCTTTGGATGCTAGATTTAGTTTGCACAGTACTGCCTCAATTGCACTCAGCGACTCGTAATTGGCTTCAGTTTGAGATCCATGGTGTAAAGCTCTTTATTTCACAGGCACACCATTATATCTTCCATTTTATCCTCATTAAGGCCCACACAGTCCCTTTTCGAGCTATTAGTGATAAAACGTGATTGCTTAGGTTTAGCGTACTCTTCTATCCTCTTCAGTGCATGGCCATTTGCTGTGGAGCTTGTGGGCTTGGATTGCAGCTCCACGGACACTAGAGCCTCTGCAAGGTAAATAGTAGAAAGAGAATTAAGAGAACCTACTCCTAGAATAGTGGTAGTGGCAGTGGTGCACAAGCAGCTCAATATCCTCCTCCGCATTCAGTTCCTAGTTCTGCTTATGGGTAAAAGTGCTGAGGCTGAAGACCTGCTATTTTTACAACACCATGAGTTGCTGACTACTTGTCTTTACAAACATCATAGTCTGTCATCGAAATATAGATTGGAACTGCTCTCCACACACCTCATGTCAGCTGCGCTCTGTAATTTGTAGACTTCAATCTCACAATATCACCATTTCCATATACTCTAGAATTCCTCGTTCATAATTTAGGTTTAAATACCTTTTTCAAGTCATGCGTTGTTTTCTACAGTATCCTTTACTGATGGGTAGAGTATCACAAAGGTTTGACAGTTAGTAGTTATGACTTAGGGAGAGTGCACTTCGCTGCATGTTGGGGTGTAAAGAGTCATAAATCATCCCTGTGGTCAGAGTAACAACAGGTCACAAATCACAGGAGCTGTGTTAGTGGTGGATACCAAGGTTTATTCAAGACAGCCCAGCCATAGTCCAGTGCCTACTCTCAAAACTGTTACTATTGGCAAGCGTCACTTCAGTTCCCTACCTTACAGCCAGAAGAATCCAAGTGCACTTTAGGAGGAGAATGAAGGAAGATACCACACAGTGTTATGGCCTAACTGGTTTGTCCATAGGTCTTATGAAGTTAGTATACAAATGCAGTAGATCATCTATTTAAGTGTGTGAAGTAACGGTCCATGTCCTGTCCCTTCGCAGACATGTCATATTAAATGTGTTATGTCATTGGTTTCATTATTAAAGTATCAGGGTAACTAGTTGCTAAGGATACAGGAATCCAAAGTGAAAAAATCATTACATGAATCAGGTAAAATTCAGTGAGTGAGAACTCAAAGGGAAGGAGGTAATACAAAAATACATCAGTATTGCAATCTGAAAATCTTAGTCTTTCTGAGTTTCTACTACTATAGAATGATCACATGGTTTTTGGGGCAGTAGATCCTCTGGGAAAACAAGTAACTCAAGCATTTTTGAGTAATATAACAGAACAACGCATTCAGGTCCAGGCATGTCTTTAAAAGGCATGCGTTAACCCGCAAATACAATTATCCCGCATTACTGTAACCACGCTTATCTAACAATGAATATGCCTTTACCACACATACTTTAACAACGCTTTTCATTGTAAAAGCATGTATGGAAAACCACATACATGGTTAAGGTTTTCCCTGGCTGCTGCCCTAAACACAAAAAACGGACCTCTGCGTTGCCCCCACCCACTGTCCTTTCACAAAAACATAGCAGCCCCTGCCCTGAACCCTAAAACTGTCCCCCAGGTCCTAAAGCCGAACCCCCCGCCCTGAGCCCTAAAACCTGATCCCAGAACAACCTCCTCCCTCAACCCCTTATAAAAGAAAAATTCCCGCCCCCGCATTGAGCCTTAACACCACCCACCCTGCTCCAACACTTGACCTATGCCTCCCCGCCCTAAGCCATAAAACAAGACCCCAGCACGCCACCTTCCCCCTGACCTCCAACGCTTTAAAAAAACAACACACCCCACCATGAGCTTTAATACCATCTCCTGTCTCAAGTTCTAAAGCCATATGCCCACCAAGCCCTAAAACCATCCCCCAACACCCCCTGACCCTAATCCTTTTAAACCCCCCTGAGCCCTAACACCGCCCCCGGCTCCAATACTAAAGCCTAACCCCCCAAGCCCTAAAACTGCCCCACCCATTCCCCTTACCTCACTCTCCTCACGACAAGGCAGCTCTCGAGGCAGGCAGGTCGCAAAGAGGAAACGGAAACGTATTCAGTTTCCTCTAAGGACACTGATAGCCTTTTCCATGCCTTTAACACACATGTGCTCGAACCACCACAACCACACATATGCCCTCACCATGCATGTCTGACCAGCTCAATTCATTGTAAAGGCATGCGTGGTAAAGCCATGTCCGTTGTACAAAAAAAAATTGTTAAGGCTATGCATGTTAAAGGTGCATGCGTTGTAATGTATTTGTGGTTAAGGCTCTGCGTAGTTACAGCCACGTGGTAATGGCTATTTCCCAGCATTTTGTTAGTTGTTATTTGAAACTTTGTAGAACGTTTGGAGGCAAAGCAAATTTGATACACTTATGGCACCATGGTCCTTAAAACAGAGAGGTGAACAAGTTTGCATTCTTGTTGAGGCCCACCTTCGTAGTGTCCATACGTGTTGATCATTGGCTTTTAATTTTATTTAATAGTAGTTTTCTCATTTATCTACATCTGGGGGTATGCATGTATTCAATACCAACAAAGATAAATTCTCAATGGTCAAGATTATATTAAAGTGTGGAGTAAATATATGTCGTGGAGCAAGGTCTCAGCAGGCTCTTGTATGTTCCTGTATACAGGTTTTTTAAGTTCACTTTGTGCTCCGGCCATACCTTGCGTATTAGGGGCACTAGATTATATAGAACTCATAGGTCATCATGCAGTTGATAAATTCATTGAGTTTGTTGTTATGTCCACTGTCGTCTAGGAAGGTAATTTTTCTGTTTCTGGCATATTTGCAGACTAAGCATCTGAGGCTGCTAAAGAAATCCACTAATAGGAGTTCCTGCTTTAACTGTGAAGTAGGATGTTCCACTGGTTTCATTATTCAGAATGACTTATAAATGATTTCAAAATCCTCCATCTCATGACAACATGACAACAGCATTCTATATGCATTCCTACTATAAAATTAAGAACGACTGCCTGCTGTGCAAACCAGTAGGTCCAGATGAATACACTACACGAGAAGGATATTGGTGCAGAAATGTGCTGTCCCTACATTGCGGTTGTTTGCAACCTTACAGTTTTCAATTCATGAAGAAGCAAGTAGATAAAAAAGGAGACACCTATTTTATGTCTATCATGTTTAAATACATAATAACAGCTCTTAATTTGAGCCGCTGGTTTCCGGTGCGGGGCACAGGCACTTATGTTTTAGGGCTGGCACTATTTTTCTGCCTCAAGCATTTACTGTGAGCAGAAGACACATATGGGCAAGAGGGAGGAAGTAAAACATGAAAAAGGGTCACAAAGGAAGAAAGCAGAAAGCTGCAAGAGTGAGCTGAAGGGGCCAGGAGTGGTTGTAAAAGGACTAATGAAGCTTGAGATGGCTTCAGGATTACGCTCCCTCAGTATATCGTGCTTGCACATTTGATGGCAGCAGCTGTGTGTTTCAAAGGAGAGCTCTGGGCCTCGGCATGTTCCTATTTACAAATTAAGCACTGCATAACAGGATAGCCTTGGTAAAGAATTCTAGTGTACGTCAGCAATGCAAGTGTTTCACTTTTCAAGGTCAGCATTCTAGGAGGTAGTTTTGGGTCAAGTTTAAAGGCACTAGAATATATATGTACTGGAGTTGTAAAAAGTTAAATTTAAAGGGAAGTGACCAATGCTTTGGGTAACCTGTTCTGATTGTAGCCTGTTAGGTACCTGTTGGACCTGGCCCTTTTTGGAGGGTCATCCCCAAACTTTTTGCCTCCTTCTTCCTATTTTTCCTGACCTGTTTTTGTTGGCTTTAAGACTCTGGGAACTTTACCACTGCTAACCAGTGCTAAACTGTATATGCTCTCTGTGTAAATTGTACTGTTAATTAGTTTATCCATTATTGGCATATTTGATTTACTATTAAGTCCCTAGTAAAGTGCACTAGAGGTGCCCAGGGCCTGTAAATAAAACGCTACTAGTGGGCCTGCAGCACTGGTTGTGCCACCCACATAATTAGCCATGTAATCATGTCTCAGACCTGCCACTGCAGTGTCCGTGTGTGCAGTTTTTAACTGTAAATTCGACTTGGCAAGCGTGCCCACTTGCCAGGTCTAACCCTTCCCTTTTCCTACATGTAAGTCACGCCTCAGGTAGGCCCTAGGGAGCCCCCATGGGCAGGGTGCAGTGTATGGTTAAGGTAGGAAATATACTAATGTGTTTTATATGTCCTGACAGTGAAAAACTGCCAAATTCGGTTTTCACAGTTGCAAGGCCTGTCCCTCTCATAGGTTAACATGGAGGCTACCTTTAAATCTGATTAAAGTGTTGATTCCCTGGAGTTTGGGGTCTCTGAGCTCACAATTTAAAAATACATCTTTTAGTAAAATTGATTTTAAGATTGTGTGTTTGAAAATGCCACTTTTAGAAAGTGAGCATTTTCTTGCTTATACCATTTCTGTGATTCTGCCTGTTTGTGGATTCCCTGTCTGGGTCAGTTTGACAGTTGGGCTGGTTGCGCCTCACACTAGACAGTGACACAAAGGGAGCTGGGTTGTAGCCTGCATATCCTGATGAGCCATCTGTGCTAGGAGGGAGGGGAGTAGTGGTCACTCACACCTGAAAGGTCTGTGCCTGCCCTCACACAATGCAGTCTCCAACCCCCCGGTGAGTGTCTGGGGCCTGGCCTGGGCAAGGCAGGATTTCACAAACAAGTGAGACTTTCCTTTGAAGTAAGCCTACTTCAAAGGCCAAAATGGGTATAAGAAGAGCACCCAAAACCACAGACTTTAGACACTTCTTGGGGTAGATACTCTCCCTCACAGACACTTCTGGACAAGAAACCTGCTGGTGAAAAATCCCTGAATCAGACCTGCCAGGAGGAACTGCCTGGCTGCCCAAAGGACTCACCTGGACTGCTTTTCTGAGAGGGACTGCTGCCTTGCTGTTGCTCTGCTGCCTTGCTGCTCTCTGGCTGTGCTGGGAAGTGCTCTCCAAGGGCTTGGATAGAGCTTGCCTCCTGTTCCCTGAAGTCTCAGGACCAAAAAGACTTCACTCCTGTAACTGGACTCCTTGTGCGGTGAAAATTTGATGCACAGCCTGCTAAAAACAACGCCCAGCCTGCATCGCGGTGAAAAATTCACTGCATGCCGAACCAGAACGACACAGCCCGACTTTGCAACGAGAAGTTCGACGCAGCGCCAGTGTAGTGAGCGGAACTTCAATGCACAGCCCACTGGATCGACACACAGCTGACCGAGAATGACCCAGCCCGACTTCCAGGGAGGAATCGACGCAGCGCCTGTCGAGCAGGAGAAATTTCCACACAACACCCACTGAATTGACGCAGCGCCTGTGACTTAGCTCCGCAAGCCCAGGATTCCACACATCGACCGTGGGGCATCCGAAAACCTTGCACCCCGAAGAGGATCCAAGTCTGCGTGCCGGAAATCGACGCTAAGCCTTCTCATGCGTGGAAAATAATGGTGCAAGTCTGTGTGCAAAGGGGCGAAACCGACGCACACCTCCCTGTTTTCCACGCATCGCCTCCTCTGGGGCTCCCTAAGGAGATTTTGAATGCAAACCAGGTACTTTGTGGTTACAAGAGACATTTATTGTTTTTAAAGAGACTAAAGACACTTTATATCACTTTTACAGTGATATCGCAACGCATGCTATTGCCTTTTGATAGTTTTGAGCTGCATCTTATCGTATAAATATTATATATTTTTCTAAACACTGTGGGGATCATTCCAACTTCGGCGGGCGGTGGAGGGCGCCCACCAAAGTTCCCCCGCCAGAAGACCGCACCGCGGTCAAATGACCGCGGCGGTCATTCTGACTTTCCCGCTAAGCGGGCGGGCGACCGCCAAAAGGCTGCCCGCCCGCCCAGCGGGAAAGACCCAGCAACGATGAAGCCGGCTCCGAATGGAGCCGGCGGAGTTGCTGGGGTGCGACGGGTGCAGTGGCACCCGTCGCGATTTTCAGTGTCTGCTAAGCAGAACTGGAACCGCCTGGAACAGGATGGCGGGAAGGGGGTCGGAATCCCCATGGAGGCGCTGCTTGCAGCAGCGCCATGGAGGATTCCTATGGCCAGGGGAAAACCGGTGGGAAACCGCTGGTTTCCCTTTTCTGACCGCGGCTTTACTGCTGCGGTCAGAATTGGCCAGGAAGCACCGCCAGCCTGTTGGCGGTGCTTCCGCGGTCGTTGGCCCTGGCGGTCCATGACCGCCAGGGTCAGAATGACCCCCTGTGTGGTGTATTTTTGTGGCGCTATACTGTGTTGTTGCATGATTTATTGTACAAATACTTCACACATTGCCTTCTAAGTTAAGCCTGACAGCTCAGTGCCAAGCTACCAGAGGGTGGGCACAGAATAATTTGGATTGTGCGTGACTTACCCTGACTAGAGTGAGGGTCCTTGCTTGGACAGGAGATAACCTGACTGCCAACCACAGACCCGATTTCTAACAGTACCTTTTATAAAAATTTAAATATGTGGGATACATTTCAAAGAAGGGAATGCGATTCAAATACCTGAATATATTGCAGCAGTCTGTGTATTATGGATGGTTTGAGTTTCCCATTATCTTTTAAACTGCTTTCTTACAAATGAAAGACTGTCAAAGGGCGCAGGGCCTCGATTATAGCCCCTGAAAGATGGGGACCAACCTTAAAAGAAAATACATCCTCAAAGGAAAAGATGAAGGACCAGGCTAAGGGCCTGTTTTAGAGTTTGGTGGAGGGGTTACTCCGTCAAAAACGTGACGGGTATCCCATCAGCAGTATTACAATTCCATTATAGCCTACTTGTAATACAGCGGACAGAACATCTGTCACGTTTGTGACAGAGTAACCCCTCCGCCAAACCTCAAATCTGGCCCATAGTGACTACCTGCTTAGTGCTTACAAGTGTTAATCCTTCTAAAGGACAGCTATAGCACTGTGTAGCATATGTAAATTCGATGATGCATGAAGTACTGTGTCTCATAAATTGTTTATGACATAATTCAATATTGAGTCCCCAAAAAATATTAACATTATTGTTGTGATTCGTGGACAACAAAGAATGCCCTTGCACTTTTGTTGTAGATCATAGGCTTCACACGGTAAGCTAGGAAAAAAGTGGAGACTAGACAATATCTTCAAAGGAGTCCTTTTAAATTGCCTGTTGCGATCACGTTTCAAGAGTTGTGTTCACTGTCTATTCACAATTATTTATTAGGATACTGTCTGCAAAAGACGCCAAACACGGAGTCAATACTGAGTTGTAGAATTAGTAATAGTTTATGAGACACAATCATTGATCCGTACTCGCATTTATCAGTGCTACAGCATTATGTTTGTCCTTTAACATGATTAAAGTTAGTGAAAGAACTTAGAATATGAAACCTGTAGGTAGTAATCAGGCAACCACTCAGTCTGGTCAGCAATTTGTTTCTTAGACAGACATTTTTGTATTTCAAGTAAATGAATGAATGAATACCATCGTGACAGTTGTTGGTCTCGTTATTGGCCATATTGGTTCTTAGTAGCATTTAAGATACCGCAACCATGGTACTTTAAACAGCTATTTTAAAAAAACGAGACTTTTGTGTTGAACCGACATTGCAAGCATTTCTGGACGAACCAGCTGTTAAAAAATAATCTAAAATTGCAGTGACCAGTAGGTTTAGTGAAATTCGACGTGGCTTTATTAAAAACTTCTCTGTAGTGCACCAAGTGTATAAATAATTAAATAAACAAACCAATATGTTTTTCTCTAGAAAACAAATGTCTGCCTATGTGATTTCTGGATACAGCTGTGTTTAAAAAATGTAAAGGGTGGGGACCTCTATGTACACAGAACAAACACTAGAAGATCATGCCAAGTCGCATGGACACTTCTGCATATCTGGAATTCAATTATAATCGTAAAAATCCATTGACTCCATGTAGTGATCAAATGTTAGAATACGCCCAGATGGCAACTAAAAGAGTGACAACATTTCTGGGTTTGTGATATTTACATCCGCATTTTAATTGACTTGACAAGTCAAAAATGGTAGCATCAGTACACTATGTTTAGATGGCACGCATTAAGAGCAACATTTTGGAAATCAGGGTCCCTAGAAGTCCTCTTTTCTGCATCCATCAGGAAGCTGATGGCATAGCTATTTCGAAAATAGTAGTGACCCCGAGGGTGTCAGCAACTACTGACCCATTACAATGGTCCCTACCTTATTCAAAGCCTGAGAGAAATTTATAGCTAAGCAACTGGCCACCTTTTGATCAATGCACACTTGGATTTCTCCCAAAGGGATAGACTGAAACTGATTTGATTCTGGCAGCAGAGGAGCTCGTGGGCATTGTGGATGAGGTGAATAGAGTGGAAATAGTCTTTTGGACCTCTATGTCACCTTCGAAATGGTGGACCATGTCATCTTACTCCTATGCCTGAAGGAAATTGGGCTTAAATTGGACAGTCTTCCAGTGGTTCACCTTATACCTTGTGGACCAATCACAGTGTGTTAAACTCAGACATTGTAAATCAGTGAACTTCTCTTCCCTGAAGGGGTTGCCACTATGGTCTCTGCTCTTTCCAATACTATTTAACATAGGGTATCATCCACATTTCAAGATTATCAACTCCTTTGGCTGCAAATCCATATTGAATGCTAATGATACACAATTCTTTATTAGCTCAGACAACGAGTCCCCAGGATCGTGGGTCAGTATTCACAACTGTCTTCATGTATGCTCAGCAAAGGATGGAACACAGCTTCTTTATGTTGAATCCCAACAAGGATGAGGTTATGCTAATCCGAAGTTGCAAAGAATGGAGAGGAAACTCCCCTTGTCCATTTAGCACAGGCTCAGCTAGTATAGAAAGTCTAGATCTCTGGACATTGTATTGAATCAGGGTTTCAGAATAACTATCCAGATTAACTCAATATACAGAGCAAGCTTCTATGTTCTTTGTGTGCTTGGAGAAGGGCTCTCATACACCTACATACAGAAGTTGTCGATACATACGTGCTATCCAAATTAAACAATTGCAACAATCTGTAGTTAGGACTACTAAACCTGTCCCATGCTAAATGTCATGGAGAACAAAGAAAGCTAGTATTCTTAATTTGCCAACTGAAAAAGCTGATCATATCGCACATTCTCTCAACTACACTGGCTTGCAGTGAGGCAGAAAATTCAATTTAAATGCATTTGCTTAATGCATAACGTTTTTTACGCTCAACACAATCCTATCTCAGCTACCCTTTATGCCCACATTTTCAAGGTTGTGTCTCATCAGCATCTCATTTGCTTCCGCTAGTTCATAGTATTCTGCAGAGTTTGGCACACACATTTGAAAGACAGATGCCTGTGGCTACTGGGACCTACATTATGGAAAAATCTGGCCCTCCACATAAGATCAATTGTCTCACACACTGTTGTTAGGAAAGCCATGAACACATTTGATCTCTCTTCCAGGGACCCAACTCTTCTGGAAAACACAAATATGTTGATGGAAATGATTTCCCTTGTTTTGGACAACAATGTTTTTTGCATGATGGGAAGTGGTTTCACCAATGTCAAGGTGTTGCAATGGAGTCTAATTTCTCACCATTGTTCGCTAATTTCTATGTGGGATGGATAGGGAAAACATATGTTTGGTCTAAATGTCCAACAGGACTCAGTGAACATGTGGTGTTTTGGGGGAGATAAATAGATCATATACTCATGGGTCCCAATTCACAAAGGGAAACTTACACTTTTGGTCTAAGTTTAGTCCAAAAGTATACATTTACAACTTTTTAGTATTCACAAAGGGCAGTTACAAGTAGTATCCTTACGTCCGCACTCGTGGTTATTATCCACACTCAGGGCAGATCATCAGCACTTGAGCTGGATCATCTGCACTCAGGCCTGATCATCCACACTCGGGCTGGATCAGGCAGAAATGCATGTTGACACATCTGTGTAAGTGCCTACCATCCCCACCCAGCTCCAGCTGAAACTCCTCAGCCCACACCCAATCCCAGCCTTGCTGCATAGATAATAGCAAATCTGACACAAACAAAGCCTTTCAGACCTTACAACATGTCGCTGAATGTGTTTACCGGTTTGCCCATTGCTATGCAACAGGATCATTTGAGGAGGAGGAGGAGGAGGAGGAGGGGAGTAGAGAGGATCTTTAGACAAAGGGATACATCTCTTTGGGATGTCCACCCAAGATGTCCTGGCCTGATA